>NC_088869.1:30650521-30894929 GCF_032884065.1 Artemia franciscana | reverse complement strand
TATATATATATATATATATATATATATATATATATATATATATATATATATATATATATATATATATATATATATATATATATATATATATATATATATATATATATATATATATATATATATATATATATATATATATATATATATATATATATATATATATATATATATATATATATATATATCTATATATATAAAAATAAGTTGTCTGTGTGTGTGTGTGTCGAGTGACGTCATGTTTGTCGACTGACGTCATTATAAGGATTGAGCTGTATGCGTCATGAAGTTGTTTGTCGACTGACGTCATGTTTGTCAACTGATGAAATTACATACCGGGACACCGGGACACAAATGACGACCGGGACACAGGGAATATAAATGACGACCGGGTACCTCAAAGAGAAATTACAGACTGGGACACCTGGACACAAATCACGACCGGGTCACAGGGAATATAAATGACGACCGGGACACAGGGACACAACTACAACGGGGACGCCAGGGGCAAAGGCGGGATATATAAATGACGACCGGGACACAGGGATTGTTCGAATAGAAATTACAGACCGGGACACGGTCTGTTTTTTTTTTTTTTTTTTTTTTTTTTTTTTTTTTTGTGATTGTGTTTGATCTGTTGCATTGGTGATTTCTCTTTTCATGATATAAATATATATATATATATATATATAGATATATATATATATATATATATATCTTTCTATATTCACAGGTGGGACACAGGGACACAACTACAATGGCGCGTAACGATTTACGCACGTGGGGGGGCCTGGGGGCACGAAGCCCCCCCACAAGCTAGGTGTTGGGGTGGCGCGAAGCGCCACCTCAACAGCTAGTATATATATGTTATATATATATATATATATATATATATATATATATATATATATATATATATATATATATATATATATATATATATATATATATATATATATATATATATATATATATATATATATATATATATATATATATATATATATATATATATATATATATGTATACATATATATATATATATATATATATATATATATCTATATATATAAAAATAAGTTGTCTGTGGATCTGTGGATCGTGGATCAGGTGACGTCATGTTTCGGCTGACGTCATGAAATTAGTTGCCATCATTTTTGCTTTGAAGGTGACGTCATTCAAGTTATATAAGACATATGTTCGCGTAAAATTCTATTAATGTTTAAGTTTACAATGACTGATGAAGATGCTCAAAGAGTCTATGCCAAAAAACTTGCTGCTGATAGAGAAAGTCAGAAAAGAAAGCGTGCCGAGGAATCAAAAGAACAGCAAGGAAACAGGCTTGAGGCTAAAGAACGCAAAACCGCGCAGTTAGATGAAGATCCACCTGGACAGCGAGAGTCAAAACATATTAAAACTGAAAATGATAGCGATGATGATTGGGTTTGGGATTTTGACTTGGATAAGGTCATCAATGACTACCAGAT
Source organism: Artemia franciscana (assembly GCF_032884065.1). Classification (NCBI taxonomy): domain Eukaryota; kingdom Metazoa; phylum Arthropoda; class Branchiopoda; order Anostraca; family Artemiidae; genus Artemia; species Artemia franciscana. Next base: position 30,893,445 of record NC_088869.1, on the reverse strand, counting down.
TTTAGTTAAAAAAAACAAAGGTTCGGCGATATGTATTTCATAGTGAAGCTGAAAAATAAAGAAGAAAAAGAAAACTGAAAAAAGAAAAAAGAGAAATTACAGACTGGGATACCGGGACACAAATGACGACCGGGACACAGGGAATATAAATGACGACCAGGACACAGGTATTTAAGAATATCGTTCAAAGACAAATTTTTAATTGTAAGAAGACCGTTGAAAGAGAAATTTCTAATTGTAAAATGACTGAAAAACCTACAATGGCAACGGTACCACCATCGAAGTAGATAACCAGTGGGTTTACGGCCAACCTACCATCTTCAAAGATACCACGATAGGAAGACTCTACACCGTTCACCCCAATTAACATGAATGCTTCTTTCTACGCCTGCTTTTGGTGAATGTACCCGGTCCGACATCCTTTGAGTATTTGAGAACTGTAAACGGTACTATACATGACACTTACCGTAGTGCATGCCAAGCTCTGAATTTATTGGAGAATGACCAACACTGGGATAACTGCATCAATGACGCGTGCGAAACGTCAAACCCAAGTCAAATTCGTACACTTGCTCTCCATCAGCTCCTACAGAGTTATGGGAAAAATATAAGTCAAAAATGTCCGAAGATATACTCCATCGAAAACAGTTAGAGACGTCAGAAATGACTTTTGATTTTACATCAGAAATTTATAACGACACTTTAGTTATTATAGAAGATTTGTGCGTACGTATGGCAAACAAACCTCTTCAGGATTTGGGAATGCCTTCACCTAACCGTATCGCTGCTGTTTCGACATGTGTAGAATTGGATCGTGAACAAAGTTACAGTACGAGTGATCTATTGTCGTATGTACAAAATAACATTTACAAGTTAACGTCGGAACAAAAAGACATTTATGATACGATAGACTCAATTTCAGGACGTATACAACTACCTGCTGATTTCTGTAGTTTAGTGACGTCCAAAAATGAATTGATTGAAAAAGTATTTCCGAATATTCTAAAAAATTATAAAAATAATAAATGGCTTTTAGTTATTATAGAAGATTTGTGCGTACGTATGGCAAACAAACCTCTTCAGGATTTGGGAATGCCTTCACCTAACCGTATCGCTGCTGTTTCGACATGTGTAGAATTGGATCGTGAACAAAGTTACAGTACGAGTGATCTATTGTCGTATGTACAAAATAACATTTACAAGTTAACGTCGGAACAAAAATACATTTATGATACGATAGACTCAATTTCAGGACGTATACAACTACCTGCTGATTTCTGTAATTTAGTGACGTCCAAAAATGAATTGATTGAAAAAGTATTTCCGAATATTCTAAAAAATTATAAAAATAATAAATGGCTAAGTGAAAGAGCGATTCTCGCACCCAAAAATATAGACGTCCACGAAATCAACAATATTGTTTTGACCAAGATTCGAGACCAGGCTGTCCTTTGCAAGTCAGTCGACACAGTTTTGGAACCAAATGAAGCGGTTAATTATCCATCTGAATTTGTAAATTCCATATATCTTTCAGGGTTTCCACCACACGTGCTACAACTAAAAATAGGCGTACCAATAATATTTTTAAGAAATATCAACCCACCAAAGCTTTGCAATGGCACGCGACTTGCCGTAAAAAAAACAATGGAAAGCCTAATAGAGGCGACAATCTTGACAGGGCCTTTTGAGGGTAAGGCTGTTCTTATTCCTCGCATTCCCATGATTCCAACGGATCTGCCTTTTCAATTTAAAAGATTGCAATTCCCAATTCGATTAGCATTTGCAATCACCATTAACAAAGCTCAAGGTCAATCATTAGAAAAATGTGGTATAGATCTTAATACTGATTGTTTTTCCCATGGACAATTGTACGTTGCATGTTCGAGGGTCGGTAAACCTGACAATCTATTTATATGCAGCGACAATTGGACAGCGAAGAATGTTGTATATTCGCAAGTTTTACGCAGTTAATTTGTATTGTATCCATCTATCTATCTATCTATATAAAAACGAGTTGTGTGTATGCATGTTTGTTTGTTTGTAAAAAGAGCGTTTGCATATGACGTCATTATTAGTGCATACGGCTTTGTATATGCACAGACAATGGGAAAGCCAAGAATGTTGTATATTCGCAATTTTTACGTAGTTTAACTCCTGCAGACGAAATGAATGCTTGCCTGAAAAATTCTAATTTATGGGCACACGTAAAAATATTAAAATTAACTACAAATATGCGTGTCCGATTGCAAAACGATGATTCTGGTCAAACATTTTCAGATCAATTGCTGGCAATTGGAAACGGAAAGCTTCCAATAGTGGGAAAGCCAAAAATGTTGTATATTCGCAATTTTTACGTAGTTTGAAACACATATATAAATCTATCTATATTCACAGGTGGGACACAGGGACACAACTACAATGGCGCGTAACTAATATGGCGCGTAACGACTTACGCGCGCGGGGGGGCTTGGGGGGGCGCGAAGCGCCCCACCAACTAGGTGTTGGGGTGGCGCGAAGCGCCACCCTAACAGCTAGTATATATATATATATATATATATATATATATATATATATATATATATATATATATATATATATATATATATATATATATATATATATATATATATATATATATATATATTTCTTAGTTCTTTAGATTAGGCATTAGTCCAAGAGGAGACTTTCAGGACTAACCTTTCTAAAATTTCGTAAATTTTACTTTTTCTCCTGTCTGTTCTAGGCCCCTGGAATCAATAGATAACCAACACACACATTTATTGATTAAGTCGAGTTGTTCGAAAAGTGATTCCATACCTTCATTAGATTCATAAACATATATCAATTTTTTCCATCCATAATAATTTACGACGTCTAGGACTGCTTGGTAGTAATTCGGCCGCAAAGCTAATGCATAGTCAAGAGAGCCAAGGGGGCTTAATGGAATCTATAAGTAAAAAAACAATATGATGGAAGTAAAAAAAAATTAAAACTTCAAGAAAATCAATTCAATTATATTCTTACCTGTGAACCTTGATGTTAAACTCAGGTTGAGACTAAATTTACACAAGACAGCATATTTCAAGTTCAACATATTCATGTCAAGAAATCACAGCTTTAAGACAACGTATTCTTCACGCTTACACTTCATGTATGGCAATTTCGGCGAGTTTCAGCTGAAGAGTTCTTAACAGTTCCTTTTCAAAACTACACTGAACAGTAGAATAAATGGAGTCCTCAAAATTTTCTTAATAAGGACATATCCCTTTAAACGATCTTGTTTTATTTTTTTGTAACCAAAGATATACATGTGCACATTGCATAAAAATTGTATTTCCTTTTTTCTAATTAACTTTGGATTATATACCCATGAAATGAGTTTATAATTTTTTTTGTGTCGAGGTACACACACGAGCGATTACAATTTGTTTTTTTGGTAATTTTAAACTGTCAGTTAGGTGTGATATAGCCCTCCTGAAATACAAAAGAAAATACTAAAAATAGGGCAAATTCCTAAAAAGGATCACCATTAATACACTGGCAATTCAAAGCTTTTTTATGTCAAGGCAAAGAAATTAACAGATTTGTAGTTGTCTGATGACGCACAAATTTTTGAAGAGGTTGGTGAAAATGATCTCAAACTTAATGATAAACAGGGTCTTCTGAAAATTTTGTTCATAACTGACAAAATAGATCGTCATAATGGTTTCAATGTACGGCTCCAAAGGAATAACCATACAATTTTGAAAATGAAAGAAAATAGAAGAATTTTACATTGAAACTGATATTATTTGAAACTTAAATAAAAACAAACAAACAAACCTTCTCTTTGCTAAAATTTAAACATTAAAAATAAAATATCGATGAAAGGAATCTAAATATCTTTGAAATTTGAACTTGCATCATTAAAAGTCTATTTTAATACCTTTAATTGGGCATTTTTTTTTTAGGTATATTAAATTAGGTAGGTTTTTCGTGTCATTAAAAGGAATACGAAAACGGATTTCAGAGTTTTAAAACCCAGAGCAAAATGTTTGCATTTCTAATAAAACCCGATGAAATAGAAGAAAATGTTTTCATTTTGTAACATTTTCAATGTGGCACTTCCGTATTAACCAGAACACGCTCGAGGAAATTGCTCTGTTGAATCTGAGATAAACGGTTTATAGCTGTCTGTATTTGGAGACAATTAGCTTAGGCTCAAGAGAAAAACTACGTTGTAGGTATATTTTAAAAGATTTTTAATATATAGAGTTGGTATTTCGGTTAGATTAGGTATTTAACATAATGCGTTCTGGGCAGCGTGCTTTTCCTAATTCTTTGCTGCAGTTTACTTAATTAAACATTATATTTGCATCAAATTTTGGTATAATTTATTACGATTAACCTAACTTTACTTGTGTTCTGGATAATCCGGAAGTACCTTCAGCGATATTAACCGATAAATTCAAGAAATTCCGGAAATATTTGGGTAAGAACAGAAGGTATTTATTTTTTCATGTCAACGTGTTGGGAATCTTCCCATGAAGTTTTCTTCTGTAAGAAAAAAATGGCTTTGCCGATTTTGTCTACATTAGGTTTAAGCTATAAATGTGAGTAACTATTTTCACAAACAAAATTTGTGTTAAACAAGAACAGGTTAAATACCGAAATTTCATATTCTTGTTTTCGTCAATTAATACTGAGATCATTAATAGACCTAGCCCATTTAACTGTTTTGGTTTTTACATCAATTCAAATTTGATTAGTGTAACAATAATTATTAAAGTTTAAAAGCGGATTTCTATTATTTTCTAAATGAAATGTATCCTATTATTCACTAAAAGACTGTTTTAGAATGAAAATATCGTTATTTTAATATTCACATTATGGTTGATTTTGACCAATAGCTAAAATAGTTCGCCGATCCCTACAGAAGACCGTTGCCTTTCATTAGCAAAACTTGTAATCAAACTCGCCCTTCATATTTAGAAGATTCTTAAACACATTTTAAACACTGACGTATCAATCTGGCTTACCCTACCGTGAAACAACACACACTCCTCTCAAAATACCCGTTAGCCTCAGCATTACTTTTAAATAGATTTCTCATCCTAGAAGATTTGATGTTCGACCTAAGGACAAGGGTCTAATAATAGATTTGAATTGTCTGTATGTTTTTTTTCGAAATTAATGTCATTTAAAATCTTTTAACCCATTTGTTAATAGGTTCGGTTTGTTGTTGATTATATCAGCACAAAATCCTACTCATCGATTCTTCAAAGCAACCAATATCCAAAGAGTTATTTCAAAATGGGTATTTGACACTCCAAGACTTGATCTTTGACTTTTTTAGAATAATTTTAATAAAAAATGTTTAAGAATCTGTCTATTTTTCCAGCTTAATGTCATTACTTGAACATTCACTCAATTTATCTAATCAAAGTCAATCAACGAGTATTAAGTTAATACACGAGAATATAGTATAAAAAGCTATTGTATTAAAAAGCTGATGATAACGAATTGTTAATAAAAAGTTTTTAAAGATGTTCATATTGAAAGACAAAATTACTGTTCACTACTGAGCAAAATTTGTCGTTGGATTTATCAAAAAATTCATCCAAATAAACCTGCCTATCTTAATTACCAACACTGTTACACCCGAAGTCTTTTAACATTCATTAAGACTATTACAGCTTCAAATTGTGTGAGTAACTAGACCCATCATAATTTAAGTTAGAACCAGCCTTATTCTAATTTAAAAGATTTACTAACTGAAATGATGAAGTCCTATTTGAGTTTGCTTAAAAGTAGTTTCTGCAGTATATGTTTGGCCTATTATCATGTGTTTATACATAAGGGCAATTCTTGTATCTGGAAATTAAGTCTATGAAGTCCAGGAAAAAAATGTAGAGAAAAATGTAGACGATGAAGAGATATGTCAATGACTACCTTATACCTTTTTTAGGGGGTCCATTTTAAGAACGAAAAAAAGACATAGAGAAAAAGACTCAAAAGGAAGACCTCCAGATCTTCGAAGTTCTTAAGAATTACTTATTTGACCTCTAACTTCGTTGATCTTCGTTGATTTCGTCAATTTTTGGGCATCAATGTATCTTCAAAACAAGTCCTTTAACATTAGAAAAAGTATTTTATCAAATATCCATGGCTTACTTTGTTTTGTACAGGATTAATAACAAGGTGCTATTAATTAAAAATCAGACGAACAGTAAAGAATAAAATATTCACCTTTTCAGGATACCAAGGAGTCAAAAAGGGTATGTGAAATGTATTTGAATATGAGTGAAGAATTCCGAAAGCATCAGGCCCAACTACTCCAATTAGAGCGTAAATTCCCCTCGATAGATGGCTGCAAACTAGAAAAGAACGCACTCCTTATTAAGATGATAAAAAGTCACTTTAGTTAAAACTTTTCTGAACCATTTTCTACACTCCAAGTTTTAAGTGGCAAAAAAACTCCAAACAAATAGGGCGCTTTGACAATAGAAGTTGCCCCACAACAAATGGGCCTTTTCTGGATTTTCATCCATAAAACATGACTTTTCAAAAAAAGAGAATCAAAATTCACTGAAAATCAAATTCTAGAGTAGCCAATCAGCTTGTCGACATTGTCGTGGACTCAACCCTCGACTGGATAGATTTATCTCATTTCAACATTTGCCAAATACGATCTCAACCAAGAGTAATGGAAAATATAATGCGCATTCTCGTTGTGCCTTGTTGGAAGTTTTTACCATATCTGCCTTATTACGGGGGTGTGCAAATTCCTTGTTATAAAAAAAAAACACCAAAAGTGATTGTTAGATTTGAAATAAACGTGATGAGAAGCAATGATTTGTTTAGGGGGATCAGGATATGATTCAGCCTCTTTAGAGGAGGGAAAGAGGAAATTTCAGCCAAATTCAGTCAAAATAAAGATCCAGTGTCCTCGTTGTATATTTTAAAGGCGCATGCCCATTTCAAACATTGAAGAAGGGTGGGTTTCCAAAAAACTTGTCATAATGATCTCTAGCAAAAGGTGTTACGGGTTTCTGCCAAACTTGGTAGGATGTAAAAGTAAATGTCTTCTTAGTTCAACCATTTAAGAGTTCAGGCCTTACCCAGCCTATGTAGTTAGCTCAGGTTATAGTTACCTGTCATCAGGTGCTCACAGTTGAACCATGAGGGAACCGTAGCCAGTAGTGGCAAAAATCTAAAATTAAACAGGTTTTCAAATAAACCATCTAGAGACATATATTTCCCATAAGACATTTTTTTCAAAATAGTGTTAATAAAAAGGGTTTTAGACAAAGTATAACACAATCTAAAAAGAAATTAATTTGCATTTGTTACTCAACTGAGGATTACTTTTTAGTGACGAAAATTTTTTAGAATTTCAAAAAAGAACCTGAAACCTTCTTATCCCCCCAACAAAATTTCAATTGAGACAATAAGTACACTATACTGTTGAATTACTTATCGGGAGACTTATGGTCCTTCAGCTTATCTTGAGCAAAGCTTGGTATTCTGGAATGAGAGCTAAGCATACAACTTGGATGCGCTCTAGCATTACTTTTGTCATTATTTAAGCAGCAAAGCTGGTCAGGCTGATGGGTTAGTAGTTGTTAAAGACTGCTTTTGAGCCTTTCATATGGAGAGAGACTGTTGTGGCTTCACATCATGGTGTGAAGAAGTGAGCAACTTCCCAGGGAAATGTGGTGATTTTACAATAAAGGTTAACGAAAGGCAGCAGCTTTGTTGGCCTTCAGATCTCCGATAGCTGTCTTAACTTCAGAGCCAAGGGGGCCTCATCCCGTTTTGGTTTTTCTGACTCTTGAAAAAACTAGGAGGGTGGGGAAGGGTCACAGAGGGCCAGGCGTCGTTGAGGCCTCCATGCCCTCAGGTTGAGGTTATGGAGGGGCTAGAGGTCAATTCCTATTAGTATTGGGATCAAATATCACTACAAAAGTTGTTTTTAAAAGAAAAAATCACTACTAATAAAGGTATACCACTTTCGTTTCATACTCTAAACATTTTTATATTAGCATACACAGCGTCTTTTAAAACGCGAGAAAAAGCTGATTTTTCTCTTTTCTCAATTCAAAAAAAGAAGTGTGGTAGGGCAAGGGCATAGAGGAGTCCAGGGGCCCGAGAGGGGGAGGCGTGGAGGAATCCATGGGCTAGAGGGAGCAAACAATATATAGGACCAGGGAGTTCAGAGGGAGTCTAGTGGGGTTTCGGACTGCAGAGGGCCAGGAGCTCAGAATAGAGGCATGGGGAACCAGAGTCAGTTATCTTAAGTTTTGAAACAAAATATTGATAATAAGTTCACTTTTTGGGGGGAGCAAGGACTGGGCGGTGCCATGGAGTGTCATGGTGCCATGATGAACCCCGAAAGCTGGATTATCCTGGGCCATGATGATCCATAGGGCATGAATTGGCACAAACAACGAAGTGGTACTGGCCAGAGATTGCCATGGGCAATAACGAACCACTAGGAATGGAGTGCCACGAACCATAGGATGCCATCGACCACGATGATCCACAAGATATGGAACACCACAGGGCCAGGAGGCGGTACGGGCCTCAGATTTCCAAGAACCAAGAAATGCCGTTAGAAAATGCCCCGGGCAACAAAGTGTCCTGGGCCGTGGTCACTATTTGCTTCAAACGGGCTAAGAACTGCCATGAGCCACGGAGGCCCATTCATTTCTGGTCTTCTCCTCGATAAGTTTCATCATCTGTTTAAAAGGTTCAGTCCCATAGAAAATTCTCATCAGAACCTGACATCTATCTATATATATAAAAATAAGTTGTCTGTGTGTCTGTCGAGTGACGTCATGTTTGTGTGTCGACTGACGTCGTGTTTGTCGACTGACAAAAATGACGACCGGGACACCGGGACATAGGGAATCAGGACACCGGAACACAAATGACGACCGGGACAAAAATGACGAACCGGACACCGGGACACAGGGAATATAAATGGCGACCGCGACACTCAAAGAGAAATTACAGACTGGGACACCGGGACACAAATGACGACCGGGACACAGGAAATATAAATGACGACCGGGACACAGGGACACAACTACAACGGGGACGCCGGGGGGCACAGGGGGATATATAAATGACGACAGGGACACAGGGAATGTTCGATTGGCAATAACCATCAAAAAAGCTCAAGGGCAAGCATTAGAATAATGAGGTATAGATCTGAATACAGATTGTTTTTCCCATGGACAATTATATGTTGTATTTTCAAGAGTCGGTAGACCTGACAATCTACTTATATGCACAGACAATGGGACAGCCAAGAATGTTGTATATTCGCAAGTTTTACGTAGTTAAAATATATATATATATATATATATATATATATATATATATATATATATATATATATATATATATATATATATATATATATATATATATATATATATATATATATATATATATATATATATATATATATATGAGGTGGGACACAGGGACAAAACTACAATGGCGCGTAACGACTTGAGCACGTGGGGGGGCTTGGTGGGCGCGAAGCGCCCCCACCAACTAGGTGTTGGGGTGGCACGAAGCGCCACACCAGCAGCTAGTACATCTATATATATAAAAATAAGTTGTCTGTGTGTGTGTCGAGTGACGTCATGTTCGTGTGTCGACTGACGTCATGTTTGTCGACTGACGTCATTATAAGGATTGAGCTGTATGCGTCATGAAGTTGTTTGTCGACTGACGTCATGTTTGTCAACTGATGAATTTACATACCGGGACACCAGGACACAAGTGACGACCGGGACACAGTGTTGGCGTATTGGGTTTGACCTTAGCGTGGTAATACGGGACCTAGAGATCGAACCATGCTGCAGGAATGCACTACAGTGCCGACGCAGGGACCTTAGTAGTCAAGAAGCGTCGTTAATCAGATACAAATACAAATACAGTAGATCAGTTGGTAAAGCTTTATGTTCCAGGTTCTAGGTCCGAGAGGTTCCAGGTTCGAACCATTGCTTTAGCATTAATACAAAAGAAGAAAAAAACTAAAAAAAGATAAAAACTACAAAAAAGAACTAAAAAGAAAATCTATATCTATATATATAAAAATAAGTTGTCGGTGTGTGTGTGGGTCTGTCGGGTGACGTCATGTTTGTGTGTTGACTGACGTCATGAAGTTAGTTGTCGTCATTTTTGTTATGACGGTGACGTCATTAAAGGTACATAAGACATGCGTTCACGGAGAAATCTATTAATGTTTAACTGTAAAATGACTGATGAACTTACAATGGCAACAGCCGAGGAAGATGCTCAAAGAGTCTATGCCAAAAAACTTGCTGCTGATAGAGAAAGTAAGAAAAGAAAGCGTGCCGAGGAATCAAAAGAACAGCAAGAAAACAGGCTTGAGGCTGATAGAGAAAGAAAGAACAGAAAGCGTGCCGAGGAACTATCAGAGCAACATGAAACCAGACTTGCTGCTAAAAGAGAAAGTGAAAAAAGAAGGCGTGCCGAGGAATCACAAGAACAGCAAGAAATCAGGCTTGCTGCTGATAGAGAAAGTAAGAAAAGAAAGCGTGCCGAGGAATCAGAGCAACCTGAAAGTTATCGCCTGGCATTCAGGTACAGCCCAGTAGTGGGTTGTTCCATATTCCCCATTATTATCAAAAACATTTAATGCACAAATAAACGTTGAATACTGTAACTCCGTAAAGGCAATCAAATACATTTATAAATAAGTCAACAAAGGCAGTGACATGGCAGTTTTTGGCTTGCAGCCCGAAATGAAAGATATCGACGAAATCGTACAATATCAGGCTGGAAGATACATAAGCAGTAATGAAGCTGTTTGGCGAATTCTTTCATTTCCGATACATGAACGTAGTCCAGCTGTTGTTCACTTAGCGGTACATTTACAGAATGGTCAACGTGTTTATTTCTCGGAAACCAACGTGCAACAAAGAGCCCTGAATCCACCAGATACAAAGTTAACCGGTTTCTTTTCGCTTTGCAAAAATGATTCTTTTGCAAAAAAACTGCTGTATACTGAAGTGCCTTCGTATTACACGTGGAATAATAAAAATAAAGTATTTGAACGTCGAAAACAGGGTAAGTCAGTCGACGGCCAACCTACCATCTTCAAAGATACCACGATAGGAAGACTCTACACCGTTCACCCCAATCAACATGAATGCTTCTTTCTACACCTGCTTTTGGTGAATGTACCCGGTCCGACATCCTTTGAGTATTTGAGAACTGTAGACGGTACTATACATGACACTTACCGTAGTGCATGCGAAGCTCTGAATCTATTGAAGAATGACCAGCACTGGGATAACTGCATCAATGACGCGTGCGAAACGTCAACTCCAAGTCAAATTCGTGCATTGTTTGGCATCATTTTAACAACTTGCTCTCCATCAGCTCCTACAGAGTTATGGGAAAAATATAAGTCAAAAATGTCCGAAGATATACTCCATCGAAAACAGTTAGAGACGTCAGATATGACTTTTGATTTTACATCAGAAATTTATAGCTACACTTTAGTTATTACAGAAGATTTGTGCGTACGTATGGCAAACAAACTTCTTCAGGATTTGGGAATGCCTTCACCTAACCGTATCGCTGCTGTTTCGACATGTGTAGAATTGGATCGTGAACAAAGTTACAGTACGAGTGATCTATTGTCGTATGTACAAAATAACATTTCCAAGTTAACGTCGGAACAAAAAGACATTTATGATACGATAATGCATTGTGTCGATAACAATGTTGGAGAAATTTTCTTTTTGGATGCACCAGGAGGTACTGGTAAAACGTTTGTGATAAAACTGATTCTGGCATCAATTCGATCAAAAAATGATATAGCGTTGGCAATTGCGTCGTCCGGAATAGCCGCAACATTGCTGCCTGGTGGAAGAACTGCTCATTCCGCTTTGAAATTGCCTCTGAATTTGCATTCTACAGAAACTCCCACGTGCAATATTTCCAAATCATCTGGGATGGGTAAAGTATTGCAGCAATGCAAACTTATTATTTTGGATGAGTGCACAATGGCACACAAAAAATCGCTCGAGGCTCTGGATCAATGCTTGAAAGATTTGCGAGGGAAGTCGAAACCCTTTGGCAGCACATTAATATTGCTTGCGGGAGATTTTAGGCAAACATTACCTATAATACGTAGGTCAACCCCTGCAGACGAAATGAATACTTGCCTGAAAAATTCTAATTTATGGGCAAACGTAAAAACATTAAAATTAACTACAAATATGCGTGTCCGATTGCAAAACGATGACTCTGGTCAAACATTTTCAGATCAATTGCTGGCAATTGGAAACGGAAAGCTCCCAGTAGACTCAATTTCAGGACGTATACAACTACCTGCTGATTTCTGTAATTTAGTGACGTCCAAAAATGAATTGATTGAAAAAGTATTTCCGAATATTCTAAACAATTATAAAAATAATACATTGCTAAGTGAAAGAGCGATTCTTGCACCCAAAAATATAGACGTCCACGAAATCAACAAAATTGTTTTGACCAAGATTCGAGACCAGGCAGTCCTTTACAAGTCAGTCGACACAGTTTTGGAACCAAATGAAGCGGTTAATTATCCATCTGAATTTTTAAATTCCGTGGATCTTTCAGGGTTTCCACCACACGTGCTACAACTAAAAATAGGCATACCAATAATACTTTTAAGAAATTTCAACCCACTAAAGCTTTGCACTGGCACGCGACTTGCCGTAAAAAAACAATGGAAAACCTAATAGAGGCCACAATCTTGACAGGGCCTTTTGAGGGTTAGGCTGTTCTTATTCCTCGCATTCCCATGATTCCAACGGATCTGCCTTTTCAATTTAAAAGATTGCAATTCCCAATTCGATTAGCATTTGCAATCACCAATAACAAAGCTCAAGGTCAATCATTAGAAAAATGTGGTATAGATCTTAATACTTATTGTTTTTCCCATGGACAATTGTACGTTGCATGTTCGAGGGTCGGTAAACCTGACAATCTATTTATATGCAGCGACAATTGGACAGCGAAGAATGTTGTATATTCGCAAGTTTTACGCAGTTAATTTGTATTGTATCTATCTATCTATCTATCTATATAAAAACGAGTTGTGTGTATGCATGTTTGTTTGTTTGTAAAAAGAGCGTTTGCATATGACGTCATTATTAGTACATAAGGCTTTGTATATGCACATACAATGGGAAAGCCAAGAATGTTGTATATTCGCAAGTTTTACGTAGTTTAAAACACATATATAAATCTATCTATATTCATAGGTGGTACACAGGGACACAACTACAATGGCGCGTAACTAATATGGCGCGTAACGACTTACGCGCGCGGGGGGCTTGGGAGGGGGCGAGAAGCGCCCCCACCAACTAGGTGTTGGGGTGGCGCGAAGCACCACCCCAACAGCTAGTCTATATATATAAAATAAGTTGTCTGTGTGTCTGTCGAGTGACGTCACTGTCCGCATATGACGTCTGAATTATTTCATCACATACCAATTCAAAAACGAATGTATTCAAGCCGAAGTAGCTCAGTTATATAACTACCTGTGTTGTCGCAGTGGGTTTGACCTTGGCGTGGTAATACGGGACCCAGAGATCGTACCATGCTGCAGGGCCGACGCAGGGACCTTAGTAGTCAAAAAGCGTCGTTAATCCGATACAAATACAAATACAGTAGCTCACTTGGTAAAGCTTTATGTTTAAGGTTCTAGGTCCGAGAGGTTCGAACCTTGGCTTTAGCATTAATACAAAAGAAGAAAAAAACTAAAAAACATAAAAACTACAAAAAAACTAAAAAGAAAATACTAAAAAAACTAAAAAAGCTAAAAACTAAAAAAAACTAAAAAAGGGTATAAAACTAAAAATTAAAAAAAGTAAAAAAAAATAAAAAAAAATAAAAAAAGGTTAAAAACTACAAAAAACTAAAAAGGAAAAAAAACTAAAAACTAAAAAAAACTTAAAAACCAAAAACTGAAAAAGAAAAAAACTAACAAAAGGAAAAAACCGACAAATAAAGGAGAAAAAGAAAATTAAAAAAAAATAAAATAAAAAAAAAACTAAAAAAGGTAAAAGTATTCAAGCCGAAGTAGCTGAGTTGGTAAAGCGTTATGTTCCAGGTTCTAGGTCCGAGAGGTTCCAGGTTCGAACCTTTGCTTTAGCATTAATACAAAAGAAGAAAAAAAAACTAAAAAAGAAAAAAACTAAAAAAAGACTAAAAACAGGTAAAAACTACTAAAAAAACTAAAAAAGCTAAAAAACTAAAAAAACTAAAAAAAGGTAAAAAACTAAAAAAGAAAAAAAGCTAAAAAAACGGGTAAAGGTAAAACAGGTAAAGGTAAGGGTAAAAACAGCCAAAAAACTAAAAAGAAAAAAAAACTAAAAACTAATATAAAAACTGAAAAAGAAAAAAAACTAAAAAAAGGAAAAAAACTGAAAAATAAAGGAGAAAAAAAACTAAAAAAATAAAAATAAAGATAAAACTAAAAAAGGTAAAAACTACAAAATACTAAAAAGAAAAAAGAAAAAAAACTAAAAAGCTAAAAAATAGGTAAAAACCAAAAAGAAACTAAAAAAAAAAAAGGGAAAAAACAAAAAAATTATATACCAACTCAAAAACGAATGTATATACAGACCGGGACACAGGGAATATAAATGACGACCGAGACAATCAAAGAGAAATTACAGACTGGGACACCGGGACAAAAATGACAACTGGGACGTGTGTGTCGACTGACGTCATGTTTGTGTGCCGACTGTCGTCATGTTTGTCGACTGTAAATGACAACTGGGACACAGGGACACAACTACAACGGGGACGCCGGGGGGCACAGGGCGATATATAAATGACGATGGGGACACAGAGAATGTTTGATTAGCAATCACCATCAAAAAAGCTCAAGGGCAATCATTAGAATAATGAGGTATAGACCTGAATACGGATTGTTTTTCCCATGGACAATTATATGTTGCATGTTCAAGAGTCGGTAAACCTGACAATCTATTTAAATGTAAAGACAATGGGACAGCAAAGAATGTTGTATATTCGCAAGTTTTACGTAGTTAAAAACATATATATATATATATATATATATATATATATATATATATATATATATATATATATATATATATATATATATATATATATATATATATATATATATACATATATATATATATATATATATATATATATATATATATATATATATATATATATATATATATATAAATAAGTTGTTTGTCGGTCTGTCGACTGACGTCATGTTTGTGTGTCGACTGACGTCATGTTTGTCGACTGACGTCATTATAAGTATTGAGCTGTATGTCGTCATGAAGTTGTTTGTCGTCTGACGTCATGTTTCTCGACTAACGAAACTACAGACCGGGACACCGGGACACAAATGACGTGTTATGTCTGTTATAACGTAATAGAGGCAACAATCTTGACAGGGCCTTTTGAGGGTGAGGCTTTTCTTATTCCACGCATTCTCATGATTCCAATGGATCTGCCTTTTCAACCTAAAAATTGCAATTCCCAATTTCATTAGCATATTTAGTTTTCAGTCCAGAACCACTAAAGCTATTATGTAAATATCAAAAATATTTATGTTGTCTGAGCAATAATTTTTAGTTTTTATTTCAAAATAGAAAATTACCTGACAATTTTAGAATTATATCTATCTATATATATAAAAATAAGTTGTCTGTCTGTGGATCAGGTGACGTCATGTTTCTGTGTCGACTGGCGTCATGAAGTTAGTTGTCGTCATTTTTGCTATGACGGTGGACACAAATGACGACGGGGACACAGGGAATATAAATGACGACCCGGACACAGGGACACAACTACAACGGGGACGCCGGAGGGCACAGGGGGATATATAAATGACGACGGCAACAAAGGAAATGGTCGATTAGCAATCACCATCAACAAAACTCAAGGGCAATCAATAGAATCATGAGGTATTGATCTGAATACGGATTGTTTTCCCATGGACCATTATGCGTTGCATGTTCAAGAGTCGGTAAACCTGACAATCTATTTATATGCACAGACGATGGGACAGCAAAGAATGTTGTATATTCGCAAGTTTTACGTAGTTAAAAACATATATATATATATATATATATATATATATATATATATATATATATATATATATATATATATATATATATATATATATATATATATATATATATATATATATATATATATATATATATATCAAAGAGAAATTACAGACCGGGACACAAATGACGACCGGGACAGAGGGAATATAAATAACGACCGGGACACTCAAGGAGAAATTACAGACTGGGATACAGGGACACAAATGACGACCGGGACACAGGCAATATAAATGACGACCAGGACACAGGTATTTAAGAATATCGTTCAAAGACAAATTTTTAATTGTAAGAAGACCGTTGAAAGAGAAATTTCTAATTGTGAAATGACTGAAGAACCTACAATGGCAACACCCGAGGAAGCTGCTCAAAACGAATGTATTCACGCCGAAGTAGCTGAGTTGGTAAAGCGTTATGTTTCAGGTTCTAGGTCCGAGAGGCTCCAGGTTTGAACCTTGGCTTTAGTATTAATACAAAAGAAGAAAAAAACTAAAAAAGGTAAAAACTACAAAAAAAACTAAAAAGAAAATATATATATATATTTATATATATCATCTTTTCCACAAAATAATAATTTAGTGCTTCTGCTTAAAAACAGCAATCGAATTGATGCCTCCTGATACGCAACTATCAACAAAGTGACAATCGTTGTGGTCAGTGATCAGTTCTTACCTCGAGATAATATTCTTTATAGGCGAAACAATCAGTTGACAAGAATTGCTTAAACTCATCGATGCTACGATGCCCTACAATATCCTGACGAATATAAATGACGCCCGGGACACTCAAATAGAAATCACAGACTGGGACACCGGGACACAAATGACGACGGGGACACAGGGAATATAAATGACGACCCGGACACAGGGACACATCCACTTTGTGTATGTATATATATATATATATATATATATATATATATATATATATATATATATATATATATATATATATATATATATATATATATATATATATATATATATATATATATATATATATATATATATATATATATATATATATATATATATAAATATATCTATATATATAAAAATAAGTTGTCTGTCTGTCTGTGGATCAGGTGACGTCATGTTTCTGTGTTGACTGACGTCATGAAATTAACAGCCGAGGAAGCTGCTCAAAGAGTTTATGCCAAAAAACTTGCTGCTGATAGAGAAAGTAAGAAAAGAAAGCGTTCCGAGGAATCACAAGAACAGCAAGAAAACAGGCTTGCGGCTAAAGAACGCAAAACCGCGCAGTTAGATGGAAATCCACCTGGACAGCGAGAGTCAAAACATATCAAAACTGAAAATGATAGCGATGATGATTGGGTTTGGGATTTGGATAAGGTCATCAATGCCTACCCGGGACACAGGGAATATAAATGACGACCGGGACACAGGGACACAACTACAACGGGGACGCCGGGGGCACAGGCGGGATATATAAATGACGACCGGGACACAGGGATTGTTCGAATAGAAATTAAAGACCGGGACACCGGGACACAAATGACGACCGGGACACCGGGACACAGGGAATATAAATGACGACCGGGACACTCAAAGAGAAATTACAAACTGGGACACCGGGACACAAATGACGACCGGGACACAGGGAATATAAATGACGACCGGGACACAGGGACACATCATTAGAATAATGAGGTATAGATCTGAATACGGATTGTTTTTCCCATGGACAATTATATGTTGCATGTTCAAGAGTCAGTAAACCTGACAATCTATTTATATGCACAGACAATGGGACAGCGAAGAATGTTGTATATTCGCATGTTTTACGTAGTTAAAAACATATATTTATATCTATCTCTATTCACAGGTGGGACACAGGGACACAACTACAATGGCGCGTAACTAATATGGCGCGTAACGACTTACGCGCGCGGGGGGGCTTGGGGGGTGCGAAGCACCCCACCAACTAGGTGTTGGGGTGGCGAAGCGCCACCCCAACAGCTAGTATATATATAAAAATAAGTTGTCTGTCTCTCTGTCTGTCTGTCTGTCTGTCGAGTGACGTCATGTTTGTCCGCATATGAAGTCTGAATTATTTCATCATATACCAATTCAAAAACGAATGTATTTAAGCCGATGTAGCTGAGTTGGTAACGCGTTATGTTCCAGGTTCTAGGTTCGACAGGTTCCAGATTCGAAACTAAAATACCAATCACCATCAACAAAGCTCAAGGGCAATCATTAGAATCATGAGGTATAGATCTGAAAACGGATTGTTTTTCCCATGGACAATTATATGTTGGTAAACTTGACAATCTATTTATATGCACCGACAATGGGACAGCGAAGAATGTGGTATATTTGCAAGTTTTACGTATTTAAATATATATATATATATATATATATATATATATATATATATATATATATATATATATATATATATATATATATATATATATATATATATATATATATATATATATATATATATATATATATATTCACAGGTGGGACATAGGAACACAACTACAATGGCGCGTAACTAATATTGCAAGTAACGACTTACGCGCGCGGGGGGGCTTGGGGGGCGCGAAGCGCCTCCCCAAGCTAGTTTGTAATAAAATAAAAATGGTCATGCCATGCCTTCTGTGCAAACAATTATCGTTGACAGATTTTGCAGAAAATCAAAGCACATTTGCAAAAAAAAACGGAATTTAGATGCTAAAAGATACATAGAAAGAATCAGATTTTCATGCTGATTCTAAATATATAAGTTTCATCAAATTTAGTCTTTGTCATCAAAAGTTACAAGCCTGAAAAAATTTGCCTTATTTTGGAAAATAGGGGGAAACACCCCGTAAAAGTAATAGAATCTTAACGAAAATCACACCATCACATTCGGCATATGAGAGGACCCTATGGCAAAAATTTCAAGCTCCTGTTTACAAAAATGTGGAATTTCGTATTTTTTGCCAGAAGACAAATCACGGGTGCGTGTATATTTGTTTCTTTGTTTTTTTTTGTTTTTGTTTTTTCCCCAGGGGTCATCGTATCGACCAAGTGGTCCTAGAATGTCGCAAGAGGGCTCATTCTAACGTAAATGAAAAGTTCTAGTGCCCTTTTTAAGTGACCAAAAAAATTGGAGGGCACCTAGGCCCCCTCCCACGCTCATTTTTTCTCCAAAGTCAACAGATCAAAATTTTGAGATAGTCATTTTGTTCCGCATAGTCGAAAACCATAATAACTATGTCTTTAAGAATGACTTACTCCCCCATAATCCCTGGGGGAGGGGCTGCAAGTTACAAACTTTGACCAGTGTTTACATACAGTAATGGTTATTGGGAAGTGTACAGATGTTTTCAGGGGTTTTTTTTTTGTTTGGGGGGTGGGGTTGAGGGGAAGGGGCTACGTGGGAGGATCTTTCCTTCGAGGTATATATCATGAGGAATAAAAATTCAATGAAAAGGGCGGAGGATTTTCTAACATTACTATGAAAAACAAAGAAAAAATAAACATGAAAACCTTTTTTCAACTGAAAGTAAGGAGTAGCATTGAAACGTAAAACCAACAGAGATTATTACGCATATGAGGGGTTCTAAAAATACTTTAGCATAAAGAGCAAGGTATTTAGGAGTAGATAAATACCTCGCTCTTTATGCTAAAGTATTTTTAGTAATTTCAACTATTTATTCTACGGCCTTTGTAATTCAAGGGTCATTCTTAAAGAATTGGGACAAAACTTACGATTTAGTGTAAAGAGCGAGGTATTGACGAGGGTACAAACCCCCTCGTATACATAATAAAAATATAAGAATATAAAAGTGTGTTACGTTAGCTGGCACATACGCAGGGTAGGGGCCTTCGGCCCCCCCCCCGAAACTTGTTTAATTTCTGAAATGTTTAATTTCTCCATTGTTTCTTGGGATTTCTGGCAAAAGTAGGACATTTATTAAGAATCTAGATACATGTGTGAAGCCTTTTTTGGGGAATTTTACAGCATGCCATTATCCGGTCAAGTCACTGCCCAATTATTAACCCATTTTCTGTCTAACTTTTTACCCTCTTTGATGTAATTAGCAATTGTGCTGTTATTTCTTTTTTGTAAAGAGAGTTTGCTTTCCAAAGCAGAATAGAATTATCCTATATATTAGGGCGTTTATCCCCCCCCCCTTTCAGGATAAAGTACAGGTTTTAATGGATCAATTTTGGAAACTATCATTTTTCATTAAAATCTACGTTTTTGCAATAAAAGAACTACCCCCCACAGAATCTATATTGCACTGTTAACCCTAAAATGTCCCTTTCAGTGGGATATAAAAGATTAATCACTGGTTCTAAATCGCTATGAACATAACCTGAGCCTAAAACATACTGTTCAGGCTTCAGTCTTCTTCCTCCCCCCCCCCATCCGTTACAATACTACAGAATCTGTATTTTCCGATATACTTGCTTTTTGCATTACTAAATAAAAAAGTGCTACTTTATATCTGCTGTTTCAAAGGTTTTGGGCCCCCCCGAAAAAAATTCCTACGTACGTGCCTGTACGTAAGTTAATTCTTAAGTTACGTATATTTTTTACTAATAAAAACGTTCGTTAAAAATTCAAAGTTCTAGTTGGATTTTTAAGTAACCGAGAAATTGGAGGGCAACTAGGCCTCCTTCCCCATCCCTTATTTCTCAAAATCGTCAGATCAAAACTAAGAGAAAGCCATTTAGTCAAAAAAAAGAACTAATATACAAATTTCATTTTAATAATTTATGTGCGGAGAGCCAAAATCAAACACGCATTAATTCAAAAACTTCCAGAAATTAAATAAAAAACTAGTTTTTTCAACTGAAAGTAAGGAGCGACATTAAAACTTAAAACGAACAGAAATTACTCCGTATATGAAATGGGTTGTCCCCTCCACAATCCCTCGCTCTTTACGCTAAAGTTTGACTCTTTGCCACAATTCTACTTTTTAAAACAATTAAAAGCTTTAGCGTAAAGAGCGAGGGATTGTGGAGGGGACAACCCATTTTATATACGGAGTAATTTCTGTTCGTTTTAAGTTTTAATTTAGCGCATAGCACCTTTGGCCCTGCTTGGTCACTTGAAAAGGCACTTAAATTCTAAATTTTTTCAAATTAGCCCTCTCTCGATCTTCTAGGACCTTTAGTTTGATACGATCGTGTCTGGGCTTTTACCCCGCCCCCCAACCTGAAAATATCCTCCGCAGAAAATACCGCTCCAATAAATACCCTCCAGAAAATGCCCACCATGGAAAATACCCCCTGTGGAAAGTACACCCCTTGGAAAATAACCCCCCGGAATATAGTTCCTCCGAAAATGGCCCTGTGGGAAATACCCTGTTGCTGGTTGGTCTCCAATAACTTTCGACTTATAAAATAAGGACTACAATTCTCAATTTCTGGCGTAATCAGCACCCTTCAAATTTTCTGCAGACCCTGAGCTGGAGGCGAGGATAAGGAAGGGGAAGTCTCCATCCTTTTCGGAATAAATTCCGCTAATTTTGAGGTTCAATGTTACTCTTTACTTTCATAATAACAGCGTAGACCAGAAATAGGCCTATGCCCAGAAATCAAGAGGGATTGAATATAAATTTCACATTTTCGAGTTTTTTTAAGTTTTCTTGTACTAAATACCCCCCCCCCCCCGTCCCAGAAAAAAATAATGGCCCCCTCCCCAAACAAAAGTCCTGGATACAGCCCTAGGGCTTATACATCAATTTCTATCTCCACCCATCCCTCGTCTCTCCCTAGAAATAATTCTGTATTTACTTTAACGCACAATAAAAGTTGTGCAGTTTTGGCATTAAAATGTATCTTTTGAGGTATTTCCCTCCCTCCCTAACTACAAAACAATCAGAGAACCCCATTGTCGAGGTTTTATTTGATTTATATGCGTAGTTTGCTTTGGACGTCTCTTGGATACAGAGCCAGTTTTTAGGTCTTAACAAAAGTTTTAAAAGGTCTTGAAAAGTTTTTAGGTCTTAACAAAGTTCATTGTCTTGGGTAAATTTCCTGTTGTTTTACAAACCCAAACATTTGTAGTTTCTGATTGTTTTGTTGTCGGAGGAGAGAGAGAGAAATGCCTCAAAGGGTGCATTTTAATGCCAAAACTTCCCAGCCCTCATTGAGCCTTCAGGTACATAAAGAACTAGTTCAAAGGATACGAGGGGAAGTGAAGGTAGAAATTGCATATAGCCCCCAGGGCTGTATCCAGGACTTTTGCTTGGTAAAGTTATTTTTTAGAGGGGGGAGGGTAAAAAAAGCGCATCAAAAATGTGAAACTGATATTTAAATCCTCTGGATTTCTGGGAATATTTCTGGTCTACTCTGCTTTGTGCATTAAGCACCAAAATGAGCAGAATTTACTCCATAGAGAGAGGGGATGCCCCTTCCTCGTCTCCACCTCTACCTCATGGTCGCTGAAACTCGAGGGGGTGGGGTGTATCAGAAATTGAGATATAGTCCTTTTTTAAAGTCGAAAGTGATTGGGAGACCACCCAAATGCAAGGGGAAGGGGTATTTTTCGTGGGGGAAATGTTTTCCGGGTTTTTTTCCGAGGGATATATTCTTGGAGGGTGGGGGTGTATTCTTCAGGACACCGGCTCCAATCCGAATACAATTAGGGTTTCCTTTCAAACCTAGCAAGGTGATAAAAATCAACCGTGGACAGATTCTCATATCACAATTTTTCTAGAGATTTTTTCCGAAGAAATAATGCGCCTTTTTTGTTTTTGTTTTTTTGTTTTTTTTCTTAATAATGTATATGAATGTTTTAACTGTAAAGTATGAGCGAATTGCACTTCTCTCTGGGTATTTAAGCCTAATCTGTATATTCAAGATTTGGAAATAAGACTTTCATTCCTGCAGGATTCTAGATTATAAAAGGCTGACAGGTAAAGTCAGTGATGGAAGCGACCGAAAGAACTTCAGAGATCTACGAGGCTGTATCCAATATGGTGCCTTGAGCAACAACAATGGCAAATTGGTTCGTTCTTTACTAGTTCCTGCTAATAGAACGCCGAGGGCTTTTTCCTGTGTGTAATATAATCGCGGTTGCAGCAGTAGCTACAACCGAATAAAAGAAAAACCTTGGCCAATAGTAAACTAGAATCGACTATTTTGACAGCAAAGCGGATGGAAATAAAATCTATATATATATATATATATATATATATATATATATATATATATATATATATATATATATATATATATATATATATATATATATATATATATATATCTATATATATAAAAATAAGTTGTCTGTGTGTGGATCTGTGGATCAGGTGACGTCACCTGAAAAAACTGGATCAGGTGACGTGAAAACTGAAAAAACTAAAAAAAGGCAAAAACTACAAAAAAAAACTAAAAACTAATAAAAAAAATAAAAAGCTAAAAAACTAAAAAAACTAAAAAAAGGCAAAAACTACAAAAAGAAATAAAAACTAATAAAAAAAGCTAAAAAACTAAAAAAACTAAAAAAAGGCAAAAACTACAAAAAAAACTAAAAACTAATAAAAAAAAATAAAAAAGCTAAAAAACTAAAAAAACTAAAAAAACTAAAAAAGGTAAAAAACTAAAAAAACTAAAAACTAAAAAAAACTAAAAAAAAAAGAAAAAACTGAAAAATAAGCTAAAATAAAGGTAAAAACCAATAAAAAACTAAAAAAAAAACTGAAAAAACTAAAAAAAGGCAAAAACTACAAAAAAAAACTAAAAACTAATAAAAAAAAGTAAAAAAGCTAAAAAACTAAAAAAACTAAAAAAACTAAAAAAAGGTAAAAAACTAAAAAAAATAAAAAATAAAAAAAAAATAAAAAAAGGAAAAAACTGAAAAATAAGCTAAAATAAAGGTAAAAACCAATAAAAAACTAAAAAGAAAAAAAGGAAAAAACTAAAAAAATTTTCATCTAAAAAACTAAAAAAAAACTAAAAAAGGTAAAAACTAAAAGAACTAAAAAAGAAAAAAATAAATGACGACACTCAAAGAGAAAGCGACCAGGACAAAAGGAATGTTCGATTAGCAATCAACAAAGCACCGGGACACAGGGAGTATAAATGACGACCAGGACATAAGTAAAAAAAAAACTAACAAAACTAAAAAGAAGGTAAAAACTACAAAAAAACTAAAAAGAAAAAAAAACTAAAAACTAATAAAAAAACTAAAAAATCTAAATAAACTAAAAAAGAAAAAAAAAGGAAAAAAATAAAGGAGAAAAACAAAACTTAAAAAAAGGCAAAAACTACAAAAAAAACTAAAAACTAATAAAAAAAGTAAAAAAGCTAAAAAACTAAAAAAACTAAAAAAACTAAAAAAAGGTAAAAAACTAAAAAAAATAAAAAATAAAAAAAAATTAAAAAAAAGGAAAAAACTGAAAAATAAGCTAAAATAAAGGTAAAAACCCATAAAAAACTAAAAAGAAAAAAAGGAAAAAACTAAAAAAAATTTTCATCTAAAAAACTAAAAAAAACTAAAAAAGGTAAAAACTAAAAGAACTAAAAAAGAAAAAAATAAATGACGACACTCAAAGAGAAAGCGACCAGGACAAAAGGAATGTTCGATTAGCAATCAACAAAGCACCGGGACACAGGGAGTATAAATGACGACCAGGACATAAGTAAAAAAAAAAAACTAACAAAACTAAAAAGAAGGTAAAAACTACAAAAAAACTAAAAAGAAAAAAAAACTAAAAACTAATAAAAAACTAAAAAATCTAAAAATCTAAATAAACTAAAAAAGAAAAAAAAAGGAAAAAAATAAAGGCGAAAAACAAAACTAAAAAACGAATGTATATACAGACCGGGACACCGGGATACAAATGACGACCGGGACACAGGGAATATAAATGACGACCGGGACACAGGGACACAACTACAACGGGGACACCGGGGGAAACAGGGGGATATAAATGACGACCGGGACACCGGGACAGGGAATGGTCGATTAGCAATCACCATCAACAAAGCTCAAGGGCAATCATTAGAATCATGAGGTATAGATCTGAATACAGATTGTTTTCCCATGGACCATTATATGTTGCATGTTCAAGAGTCGGTAAACCTGACAATCTATTTATATGCAAAGACAATGGGACAGCAAAGAATGTTGTATATTCGCAAGTTTTACGTAGTTAAAACCATATATATATATATATATATATATATATATATATATATATATATATATATATATATATATACTATATATATATATATATATATACTATATATATATATATATATAGTTGGTGGGGGCGCCAACTATATATATATATATATATATATATATAGTTCGCGCCCACCAACTAGGTGTTGGGGTGGCGCGAAGCGCCACCCCAACAGCTAGTATATATATATATATATACTAGCTGTTAACACCTAGTTGGTGGGGCGCTTCGCGCCCCCCCAAGCCCCCCCGCGCGCGTAAGTCATTACGCACCATATTAGTTACGCGCCATTGTAGTTGTGTCCCTGTGTCCCACCTGTGAATAGAGATAGATATAAATATATGTTTTTAACTACGTAAAACATGCGAATAAACAACATTCTTCGCTGTCCCATTGTCTGTGCATATAAATAGATTGTCAGGTTTACTGACTCTTGAACATGCAACATATAATTGTCCATGGGAAAAACATCCCGTATTCAGATCTATACCTCATTATTCTAATGATGTGTCCCTGTGTCCCGGTCGTCATTTATATTCCCTGTGTCCCGGTCGTCATTTGTGTCCCGGTGTCCCAGTTTGTAATTTCTCTTTGAGGGTCCCGGTCGTCATTTATATTCCCTGTGTCCCGGTGTCCCGGTCGTCATTTGTGTCCCGGTGTCCCGGTCTGTAATTTCTATTCGAACAATCCCTGTATCCCGGTCGTCATTTATATATCCCGCCTGTGCCCCCGGCGTCCCCGTTGTAGTTGTGTCCCTGTGTCCCGGTCGTCATTTATATTCCCTGTGTCCCGGTCGTGATTTGTGTCCGGGTGTCCCAGTCTGTAATTTCTCTTTGAAGTTCCCGGTCGTCACTTATATTCCCTCTGTCTCGGTCGTCATTTGTGTCCTGGTCTGTAATTTCTCATTGAGTGTTTTTTCTTTTTAGTTTTTTTTAGTTTTTTACCTTTTTTCTTTTTTCAGTTTTCATATTCTTCTTTATTTTTCAGCGTCACTATGAAGTACATATCGACGAATCTTTGTTTTTTTAACTTAAATCTGGTAGGCATTGATGACCTTATCCAAGTCAAAATCCCAAACCCAATCATCATCGCTATCATTTTCAGTTTTGATATGTTTTGACTCTCGCTGTCCAGGTGGATTTTTATCTAACTGCGCGGTTTTGCGTTCTTTAGCCGCAAGCCTGTTTTCTTGCTGTTCTTGTGATTCCTCGGAACGCTTTCTTTTCTTACTTTCTCTATCAGCAGCAAGTTTTTTGGCATAAACTCTTTGAGCAGCTTCCTCGGCTGTTGCCATTGTAGGTTCTTCAGTCATTTTACAATTAAACATTTTTCCGTGAACAAATGTCTTAAATACCGTTAATGACGTCACCGTCAAAGCAAAAATGACGACAACTAATTTCATGACGTCAGTCAACACAGAAACATGACGTCACCTGATCCACAGACAGACACACAGACAGACAACTTATTTTTATATATATATATAGAAGATATGCAGCATACCCTTCGAGGAATGTGAATCATTGTAAACCACTAGTAATTCCCCCCCCCCCCAAAAAAAAAATTGGCATAGAATGACGCCATGAGAACGACCAAAGCGAAACTGCAAACCACAGTGGGAAGGGAGAATTGACATTAGCCTACCAGGCCTACTAGTTGCAAAATGTATGCTTGAAACTAGTCAAATAGCTGCCTTTTATAAAACTTTATAAAGTATATATAAAGATTGGTCTTCATAGAGTATTAGGCTCAACACAAACTCACTAACTTCTTAGTTACTGCATTTTATGGGAATGGTCAGTTTATGCTTTCAGCTTGTTGAATTTGTTTATAATACCCGACACATCCTGGGTGTCTTCAATTTCCTTACGTTCAATTTCCTTTGGCAATGCCTGGTAAATTCTAGAAAGATATCCAACTATTTCATTAAATGTAGGTCTCTCACTGGCATTGAATCGAAGGCACCTTTTAGCAATGTCATACAATTCAAACGAAGTTTTATCTTTGGGGATATTAGCCTCAAAAGTTTTCGTGTCAATGGATTTGTCAGGAGTGTAATTTATTACTTTTACCTCTTCTAATGGAGAGTGGCAGATAATCTCAGCTAAAACTACTCCATATGAATATACATCACTCGAAGTGTCGTATTCATTGCCTGAAAAAACTTCTGGAGCAACTCTTGGAAAGTCTTGAATCTCCCCATATTTACCCTTTTTGGCTTTATTCGGGATAACATATGCTGAACTTAAGTCAGAAATTACTGCAGTGTCATCTTCCCTGAGAAGAATATTATCTATGCTCAACCCTCTATGGATAATATCACTGTTGTTTAAATGTTTCATGCCTGAAGCAACATCTCTTGCAATGGCAACACGAGTATTGATCGACATTGATCCACTTTTTATGAGATGGTTTCTGAGGCTTCCTTTGGATGGATATTCCAAGACATGCTGTTGACCATCCCCAATCGCACTCAATGAAGTGGAGCCCAGATGTTTTACAATATTCTTATGTTTTAGCCTTTTCAGTAGCACTACTTCTTGGTCAAAAGCGTTTCTGTCATATCCAGTGAATTCCTTTATCATCACCGAAACCGTAGGTTTTAACAGTGCCCTGTAAGTTTTCACCTCAATCCTGTTAGTCAAGCTTTCAATATCGGAAATATCACTCGGATCAAACTGTCCAACTTCCTTAGCCGACATCGTAATGTAACTCAATAGAATTCGTAACTTCTAAAGATAGTGTTCATGTAATTCATAACCGTTGAAAATTTAGGTTTAAAAAATTATACTAAAAATCCACTAGCTATGTGTTAAATCTTTCGTAACAAATAATAAGCAGAATAAATTTGCATTTGCGGACTACTACATAGATTCCAAAAACAACAAAAATAGCTTATAAGAAAAAACACTATTGTACGTATTTATTTCATTTTACATGCTTAACTGTTATGTATTTTAAAATTTTTAGTTCAAACAAATTTTTTTGTTGTCCTTTCATTTTATGCTTTTGTTGACAGTGACTTCCTTTTTTAGTCCAGGCAGAAGTTCCGCTTGGAGGTAGTAATGCAAAGATGGTTCTGCAAATTTTTATTGTGATGTTATAGATCCCACAACCATAAGCTAGGGTGTTCAATCAATTAGTCCCATCTGTTTCCACCAAACTTATTCAACTCTCAAGATTTACATAAGCTTTTCTTTTTAATAACATTCTAGCTATGATGGAAACACTATAGAAGTCACTTTTATATTGTCTGAAACTGGTTCATTTCATCCAATCTCTGACGTGATTAAGTGAACCGATGGAATTCGAAAATCCCATGTTAAAATTGAAATTTATATTTAAAAAGTACTCAAGTACTCATTGGCGGAAGATACCGCTTCCAATATCAGGCTGTGGCTTCTTGAAGATGCTACAAAATGTTTGATAGAATTTTGCTCTATTACCTCTAATTGCTTAGGAATCATGGAAAATGTCTAGCTCTTTTTCACAAGCGTACTCTATGAAGGATACTGCTTTTAGAACAAAGTCGGTACTATCATGAGCAGAAGACAATAACCTGTAAGATGATTGCAACCATTGTTCGATGTATTTTCCTGTTTTCGAACAGTCCCATTGAATATTTTCAGCTACCTGAAATTTTTACAAGTTTTTTGCCAGAAAGAATCGTTTCAGATCGCCCTAGAGACAAGATTGACAAGCTGGTATAATTAACCTGCTATTTCCGCCAATGAATAAGTGCTATTTGAAGGGTTTTTGACAATCAACGGTCTCTAGAGGATTGAGAGACAGAATGCTACCCTAACTTCAATTTTGAACTTCGATATTTTCAAGTTCACTTAATCACGGCCTTAAATTTTTTGCAGAATAAATTTTGTGATATTATTTTGTATCGGGTAGTTTATTTATGATCGTTCAGCTGAAGATATGTACCAGTCTCTGATCTGCCGTGAAAATGTACTAATTGTTCAATGAATTGTTCAATATTTCGCTCTCATAGAAAAGGGGGATAATTTTTGAAATCTCAAGTCGTGCCCCCATGTTACGTATATGACATGTTAGATACATTACGATTGGTATGTATTTGGAAAAAAATCAAAGAGTTCGTGGTTTCTGAGTCAAAGGCAAAGCTGACATAAGCCTTCTTCAGGATTGTATAAAAATGATGTCATTTTCACTTGTTAATAGATAGTCTAATAGTCTATCATCCATCCATCCTAGGGCAGAACTGTAAGTATGGAGCGATGCGGCTCAATAGTAACCGAAAATCTAAGAAACTGAGTCTTATGCTTATTTAAAATATATACAATTCCTCAAGTTTAATGTTACCCATCAGAAGTTACGTCTGGGAAAATTTTTCCAATTTCTGAAAAATATGGGTGATCTTAATGAAAATTACACCATCAGATTCAGTATATTAGAGAACCTTACTGTAGAGGTTTAA
Organism: Artemia franciscana; assembly: GCF_032884065.1. Taxonomy (NCBI): domain Eukaryota; kingdom Metazoa; phylum Arthropoda; class Branchiopoda; order Anostraca; family Artemiidae; genus Artemia; species Artemia franciscana. The sequence continues at coordinate 30,863,693 of NC_088869.1, read as the reverse complement.
AGCTCCTATATACAAAAATGTGGAATTTTACATTTTTGGCCAGAACCAAGACTACGGATGCGTTTTTATTTTATTATTTCCACTTTTTCAATGGGATATTGTAACGAATCATTTATCCTAAATGATTGGGAGAGGGTTTATTTGATCAGAAGTTAAAATTTATAGTGGCCTTTTTAAGTGACAAAATATTGGAGGAGAGTTAGTCCCCCTCCCACGTCCATTGTTTCCCAGAATTGTTCGATGAAAATTTTCAGATAGTAATTTTGTTCAACATAGTCGAAAAGTCTAATAACTATGTCTTTTGAGGATGACTCGACCCCCACAGCCCCCGGGAGAGGGACACAAGCCATGAACTTTGTCCATTGCTCACGTATAGTATTGGCTATTGGGAGGTATACAAATACATTAAAACATAAAACGAACAGAAATTATTACGGATATGAGCATGGCTGCCCCCTCTTCATTAAGCCACTCTTTGCGCTAAAGTTTAACTCCTGGCCCAATCCTTTAAGAGCGAGCCCTGTAACACAAGGGTCATTTAACCAGAATCGGAAGTTTTTTCAAAAGTGCTATAAACTTTAGCGTAAAGAGTAGGGTATTGAGGAGGGGGCAGCCCTTCTCATATTCGTCATAATTTCTGTTCATTTTAAGTTTTAATGTTGCACCTTACTTTCAGTTGAAAAAACTTGTTTTTTTATTTAATACGGAGAAGGTAAAAAAAAGATAATGGATACAGCATTGGACTTTACAGTCCATACCGGCGGTGCTGATCTCCGTTTCTTGGCCCTTCAGCCAGGAAGTGCAATGGGGGTTGGGGGCCAGCCATCCTGTGCTTTCGCACACCCTTCCTGTTTACCTTCCCCAGATTTCTCCAGGTGCCCATTTAGAGCTGGGTCGACTCTGGCTAAGCTTACAGAGTCACGCCACTGACCCCCGTCCCAAACTGAAGAATTAGGTACACCGGGATTCGAACCCGCGTCCTCTCAGACAAGGGATCAAGAATCCAGCGCACCAACCCACTCGGCCAGGACAGCTATAATAGGGAGAAGGAGAACTCTACCTCTAAATTTCTCTTCAACATTAATATCTACAAAAAGTAAGTTGCAATCAAATAAAAGGTTTTGAATAACATGCTTTCTACTTACAGCGGGTTTGATTAATAAATAAATATGTTATTCTATTTTGTCGTTTTGATGACTAAGACTTTTGACCGGGAATTCCTTGGATTAAAAATAAATCAGGATAAAAATCGCTTTTCTTTCCTTGTAGATCACAGATTTGTAACATTCATAGGAGATATTATTTCAGATTTTGCCCCATAATATGTGCCCTCTTCCGGTCAGTAAACTATAAATAGTTTATAACTACCAGCCGGGTTTTATCCCGCCATCCAATAGCTAGCTAAAAATGTTTGATAACAGATTTTGTTAGTACGGCCTAAGATTGAGAACTTTTGAGTAAAAACTTCAGTAGAATAACTCCAGTAAAATGCAAATTAACAAAAGAGGAACTGAATATCTTGAATATTGATTTTCAAATTTTACATAAAACAACCAATGATTATTTAATGGTGTAGACCAGTGTTACCAACTGACAAAAATTTAGGTAGGAACAAGAATTTTATTTCCAAAACTGAGGGGAGGGGTGCAGAGGGGCATCTTTAATTTTTGAATAATGGAGAAAATTTAGGTCAAGTGTAACAAGGGTCAAAACATCAAGTTGCCGTGCAAAGCTAGTAGAGAGTCCGATAAAAAACTAATAATAGTAAAAAACTAACCAGAGCTCATTAGGAGACGTTTACCCTTTACCCTTTTGAAGTAACTAGGAGACACTGTTATATTTTGAAGTTAAAACCTTACAGAGAGTATTAAATATTTTCAAATTCTACAAGTAGAAGAATATTTTCTGAAAATGTGCATAGGGCCATCTTTTCTGTTAAATTTGTAGGCATTCAAGTATTACTGTAACAAGGACATTACAATATCAACATTTTATGTCCCCTTGACTCATCTTAGGTCTATTCATTCTGAAAACCGTGATTTTCTAAGATTTTTCTTTCAGTTGTTTCAAATTTGTTAAGCTTATAAAGCAGCGTCATGTTTTCGTCAGTGCTGTCACGTTAAACTGTTCAAACAAATAAGCAAAATATTTAGTTAAATTTCTCTAGATTTACAATTTTCAGATTTTCATGAAAATACAAACAAAAGGGATTTTTCATATTTTATGGAGGAGGCTGACCCCATCCCTGATCGGCATCTCTGATCTAGTCCCAATAAATCTTGACTAACGTTACCTAAGTCCATATATAAAGTAAGCTACTTACTTAGCCGAGACAGTTTGAACGAGTCTGCAGTGTTAATAACATCAACATATGCTTGTAATTCGATTTTCTTTCCAGTCTCGTTCCGATTATGAAGATATAGTGCATATCTGAACGCTGTTTGCATTTCATCCCCTGCTCCCTGCTCAAATATCACTCCTGAAATCAGTAAAATACCTAAATTTACTCAGCAAAGAAAAGTTCTTTTTATTCGATAAACAACCTGCTAGAATTTTTTTTTTGTAGATTCAGAAGAAGCCAGTGATTTTTGTGCTACAAATTATACGTTTTTGTTAGAATTTATAATATTTTTCATATAAGAGCGTTGGGTACATATGCAGAAATGTAATAAAAAATAATCACCAGTTGTCAAACGCATGTCTTTTTCAGATTTAATCGGAAGCTGGAAATGCATTCACCCTTGCGAATAAAATCTTAGTTATGCCTTTGGTACTGTCCAAAGACATCTTAGCTATGCGCGTGTTACACTCTTTATAGTTTAAAAGGCTACGAATACTTTTCATTGACATTGAAATATACACGATTTTTTTTTTACTTTCTTGCGGGTGAATTTTCAACATTTGTGATAAACTGACATAAAAAAAGGGTCATTTTTTGTGAAAGAAACTACTTCAACGTCGATTAAATACTCATTAACTGACAAAAAAACAATAAAAAATTGAAAATGCTACTTTCCACAAACGACAACGAGGCCAAGAAAACATTTTGGAACGACCTTATCAGACAACTATAAAATTCTTGAAACATTCAATGCACAGGGTTTATGTGCTTTTTTGTAGGTAAAACTTTTTCTGCTCGTGCATTTTTTTTTGTCAGGGCACCAAGAACCGTTTTCTTTTACCGTATCGTTCTGGACAGCTACCACTCAGACAGTCTAGCCAAGTCTCGTTGATAACACCAATCACAATCCTTTTCCTAACACAGCTATTTTTTTAGGGTCAACCAGATCTTGCCCTCGGCAGTTCCATCTCTTTGCTTCTCATTGCTGCTTCAGTAGATGATTTAAAATGAAGGACATCAAGTGTACTAACCGGGCAAGCATACGACTTTTCAAGTACGATTTTGCAATTTTCTATGCACTAGAAAACAAAGTAGCATCTAGTCATGGAAACCTTCATACAAACTGATTTGGAGAGGCTGCATCAAAACTTATAACAGAAGTCGAGATGGAAAAGAAACTTGGTCATTTTGTACGTTTTTGGAAAGGGTGACTGTTCTGTGCTAAAAAGATACCAGCATCCTTAATTTTTTCTCAATATTTTCTAGCTACACCTCCAGCTGAAAATGTCCAGAGATGGTGCAGCACTAAAGAACTTGTGTTTTAGAGACTGTGAGTGAGCTCTTCTTCGCCGCGTCATCTTCTAACTCGTAAGTTTGCGGGTCATATTTTGTGCCATCCCTTTATAGGCCACAAAATCATTAAAATATCCTGAGAGTCCATCCTAAGTCCAAATTCTAAAGCTCAACTTAGTAAGCTTAGCTACCAAATACTTCTTGAGGCTAACATTTCCCATGAAGGGCATCATCTTCTCGGTTATTGAGTTGTATTCTTCATCTGCCACTGTTACTTTTAAAGAGTTTGGAAAAACATCTAGAAATGGATGCATTGGGTTTTGCTTCCCTTCTCTATTTTTTCCCGAAAGGCCCAGTACTGTTTCTTTTGCTGTTGTTTTATGAAGGTCCTTTTGTATTTACTCTTTTTTTGCCGTTTTTATTAAATCTGTCAGTGCCACTTTGTCATATTTGACGGGTTTTTAAGTATATTTTAGTAACATTTGGGCTCTATACTAGAAATTTTCCATATCTAATATCAATTAAAAAAAAAACTTTCCGAAAATTATTTTTTCAAAGAAAAGTAAAGGTCATATTAAACTTAATGTTGGCAGATACAAACCTGTTAAAATTCAAACATTAAAATTAGATTAGAATTAAATTTTGAATTGACCATCTTTCAGAAATTAATATCGTTATACATCATAAATTCAATTTAATTTTATTAATTCTTTCCAAGACAGTTCAAGACAAATATAGTTTCACTACAAACAAGAGTTTGGACACTATGTCCTTTTTTAACTGTAAGGGTCTAAAACCTGCTCCGTCATTGGCGCTTCAATAAAGACGAATTATATGACAAATACTTTCTCTTTTACTTATTACAACATTGAAAATAAACATTAAAACTAAGAGTAGAATTAAATTTTGAAGTGACCAGCTTTCAGAAATTAATATCGTTATACATCAAATATTCTTTAACTTTACTAGTTCTTTCCAAGACTGGTCAACACACATAGTTTCAGACAAATATAGTTTCACTACAAAAAAAGTTTGGATACTACCCCCTTTTTTAACTGCTAAGGTGTAGAGCCTACTCCGTCATTGGCGCTTCATTAAACACGAATTATATAACAAATATTTTCTTTTTTACTTATTGCAACATCGAAAATAAATATAAAAATTAGAGTAGAATTAAATTTCGAACTGATCAGCTTTCAGAAATTAATATCGTTATGCATCAGATATTCAGTTTAATTTTATTACTTCTTTCCAAGACTGTTCAAGACAAATATAGTTTCACTACAAACAAGAGTTTGGATACTGCCCCATTTTTTAACCGTAAAGGTCTAAAGCCCACCCCGTTATTGGCACTTCACTAAAGACGAATTATATGACAAATATTTTCTTTTTTATTTATTACAACATTGAAAATAAACAACATTAAAATTAGGAGTAGAAATAAATTTTGAAGTGACCAGCTTTCAGAAATTAATATCGTTATACCTCAAATATCCAGTTTAATTTTATTAGTTCTTTCCAAGACTGTTCAACACAAATATAGTTACACTACAAAACAAGAGTTTGGATACTGCCCCCTTTTTTAACCGTAAAGGTCTAAAACCCACCCCGTTATTGGCGCTTCACTAAAGACGAATTATATGACAAATATTTTCTTTTTTATTTATTACAACATTGAAAATAAACATTAAAATTAGGAGTAGAATTAAATTTTGAAGTGACCAGCTTTCAGAAATTAACATCGTTATACATCAAATATTCAGTTTAATTTTACTAGTTCTTTCCAAGACTGTTCAACACAAATATAGTTTCACTACGAACAAGAGTTTGGATACTATGCCCTTTTTAACTGTAAAGGTCTAAAACGTCATTGCCGCTTCACTAAAGACAAATTATAAGACAAATATTTTCTTTTTTACTTAATACAACATTGAAAATAAACATCAAAATTAGAGTGGAATTAAATTTCGAATTGGCCAGCTTTCAGAAATTAGTATCGTTATACATCAAATATTCAATTTAATTTTGTTAGTTCTTTCCAAGACTGTTCAAGGCAAATATAATTTCACTACAAACAAGAGTTTGGATACTATGCCCTTTTTTAACTGTGAAGGTCTGAGATTATATGATAAATATTTTCTTTTCCAGTAATTAGATCATCAAAAATGAAAATAAAAATTAAAGCAAAATAAAATCTTCAACTGATTATCTATCAACAATTGATATCATCATATATTAAAAACTCAGTTTGATTTTACTTGTACTTTCTAAGACTGTTCAAGACACATGTAGTTTTTAGTAAAGCGCCAATGATACAGTAGGTTTTGGACTTATACAGTGAGAGGAGGACGCAAAACCCAAACTCTTGTTTGTAGTGATTTTTGTTCGTTTAAAGCTTGATTTGTATATTCAATTTAAGCTTCACTCGTTTTATTATGTATTTATTCATTTATATTAGTACCTATTGTATGTTTGTTTGCTATGATTGTTTATCTAATTTCTGTTCGTTTCGGGTTTCATTTATTCTTTAATAGTAATTTCTTGTCGTTTCTAGTTTGAATTTTAACAAGTTTTTGTTGATGCTGATATTACGTTTAATATGGCCTTTACTTTTCTTTGAAAAACTTTTTTTTGGCAAGTTTTCTAAATTAATTTTTGTTTGTTTTTGATTGCAAAAAGTTTTAAGTTTTTAGAAAATGTCTTATTTCAAAATCTGTTTTTTTTTTTGTTTTTTTTTTTCATTTTTAACATCAAACTTTCATGAAAGTAACAAAAATAGAGTAAAAGGGTAAAAGTAAGCCCCTCCAGAGTTATTACTTCCACCCCTTCCACAAAACCTTATATTCTCATAATGGGCAACTTACATAAGTTACAATTCTTTCTCTGAGGGCTATGGAGGATCTCTCATTTGAATTTAGGACTATTTTGAACAAAAGGACTATTTTAGAGATGTATTTGGGAGAAAAAAGGGCAAGAGAGGGGGGGCCTGTTACTTTTTGATTATTTTCTATTCTTAAGAACGGCACAATAATTCTGATTTCCGATTGAATGAACTTCCTCCCTGATTTTGAACAAAATGGCTAACTCAATATTTTGATCAAAAGCATTTAAAAAAGACGCACGGGGTGGTTGCCTATCGTCTGATTACTCTCGCCTTTCAAAAATGGAGCTAGAACTTTCACTTTAAATCGAATTAGGCTTTTCTAAGGTCTATACGATTGCCCCTTCGACAAAAACCTTATATATACGCAATGGATAGCTTGTATAACCTACAGCCCTTGTCCTGAGGACAGTGGGAGATTTTTTCAACCCCCGAGAAATAATCGTTTTAATTACTTCGCCTCTTGACTATTTTGGAAATAAAGGCTTTTTTAAAATTTTTATTGGATGTGTTTGGGGAAAAGAAGGCGTGGAAAGACGAGGGGCTTGATACCCTCCAATCCCATTTTACTCCTGTAAATGGCACTAGAAATTATTATTTATAATTGAATAAGCCCCCTCCTGGGTTTATGACACCACTTCTTGCACATAAAGTGCCTCTGGAGAAAAAAATTAGAATCTTATAGCCTTGGGGTTGGTAAGGGAGGCTAGTTGCCATCGGATCACTTTTGACTCTTAAAAAGGAAACTATAACTTGCAATATCTAATCACTTGTTTCCCCTCCGAAATTTATACGACCACCTTTTCGTGTAAAAACGCTATATACCCCCAGGGTATAAGTTACAACCCTTCCCTCGGGTTTCAGGTGGGGGGATATGTGGTACCCAAAGTTTTGTCATCTGATCGTTCGAATATTTCAAAGAAAATAACTATCTCAAAATTTTGATCGGATACATTTAGGAAAAAGAGGGTAGGAGGGGGGTGTAAGCTCTCCGATTACTTTTGATGACTCTTAAGAAGGTAAATGGAAATTTTAATTTCCAATCAAATGAGCCACCTCCGATTTTTATACGAACACCCCTACCAGAAATCCTTGTCTGCCCCCGGGGTACAGCTTAAAACACTTCCTCTTGGCTCTGGGTGGCTATGTTGACCCCAAAGTTTTCTCATTAGATCTTTAAAATATTTTGAACAAAATACCTATGTCAAAATTTTGATCTGACGGATTTGGGGAAAAGGAGCCTTAGGGGGTGGGGCTAGTTGCCCGCCGATCCCTTTTGACTCTTAAAAAGGGCAGTAGAAATTTCGATTTACAATCGAATGAGCCCACTCCAAAGTTTATACTACAATTCCTTCCATAAAAAATCTTATATGCCCTTGGACTTAATTGATCCAAGATTTTGGTTGGCTGGAGTCTTTGTTTTATGATCCTTGGTCTATTTTGAACAAAATGGCTGTATGTAAAAAATGCAATCGTAGGCATTTGGGGAAAAGAGAATTGGCGGGGGAGGGCTAGTTACAATCGGATTTCTTTTGAATCTTAAAAAGGGATTTAAAACTTTCAATTTCTAATCATTTGAGTCCTCTCCGAGATTTATACGACCATTTCTTTCATAAAACTATCCCCAGGGCATAAGTTACAACTTTTCCCTCAGATTCTAGGAGCAGAGGATTATCTTGACCCCGCGGTTTTTGTTATCTGATCGTTAGACTATTTCAAGCAAACTGATAATCTCAAAATATTGATTGAATTCATTTGCAGAAAAGAGGGTGTGTGGGGGGAGGAGGTATAGATACATCCGATCCCTTTTGACTCATAAAAAAGGTACCTGGAACTTTCAATTTCCAACTAAATGAGCCATCTCTGAAGTTCATACGACATACTCTTGCATAAAAACCTTATATGCCCTCGGTGCATAACTTAAAACACTTACCCCCGGGCTCTGGGGGTTTGTATCAACTCTGAAATTTTTATCATCTGATTTTTGAACTTTTCTTATACAAACTAGTAAGCTCAAAATTTTTTCGGATTGGTTTTGGAAAAAATGGCGTGGGGGGGCTAGTTGCCCTCTGATCTCTTTTGACTCTTAGAAGTGAACTATAAATTTCAATTTCCAATCAAGTGAATCCTCTCTGAAGTTTATACGAGCATCCCTTCTATAAGAACCACATATACCCCAGGGCATAACTTACAACGCCTGCCAAGGGCCCTGGGGGTTTCAACGACCCGCAGTTTTTATTATCTGATGCTTGAACTAATTTTAACAAAATAGCTATCTCAAAATTTTTGTCGTATGGGTTTGGGGGAAAAGGGTAGGGGAGGGGGCCAGTTGCCTCTGATCTTTTTTTACTCCTAAAGGGTAAACTAGAACTTTCAATTTCAAGTCAAGTGAGCCCCTCTGAATTTCATACGACGACCCTTTCCATTTAAAGTACCTCTGGGAAAAAAACAAATAAATAATAAAACATTGGATGGGTATGACCTTTACTGTAGGCAATGCTATAGCGTTGCCTCTGATAAGTTCTAGTTGCATATTGGAGAGGAAATGGTTCCGCTCGGTACGGCTCCATTATTTCGTGGCCTTGGTCACACCTTTACTTAATATATTGGTTCGTACTAGAAACGGCCAGCATTTTTCTTTAAAGATCAAAAATAATATCAATAAACTATTAGGTCAAGGGAACCATTATGCACCAAAAAAAAAATTTAAAAACTGTTTCACCAAAAAATGAGTCCAAAACTTTCTTTTCTGATCATATAAGATTCAAAGTACTTTTTTTCAGCCCAGTTACACGATCTTGATTGTGTTTTCGTTTTTTCTCTTGTTTTTTTTTCCATACCAAAAGACTAAAAGATCCAAGTTTCAAAATAGCGTTTATAAGTTTCTTGGTCACGTGGACCCCTATTCAGAAAATAAATTTCTTATTTTTAGAAACAGTTACAATAAAGTATGACATATAATAAAATGATTGATTAAGATGCGTGTATAATCAAGGGTGTCTACAGGATGGAAGCCACAATGGTTTCGCCCTCTAGCATACTAAATATTACCCACATTATCAATTCATATGAATAATCGTATTCCTCTCCTTCCACCCACAATCCTATTAGCGAAGTTACAACTAAAAATTCACCACACGAAATTACTTTGACTGAAATTGTTGACTAAATCTTCAAATTTTGTCCAATATTTAAACTACTTGAACACTCTTAATTACAAAAACTTAAAAAACTTGCAGATAATCCTAATTATTCTCGACAATAAAACTGTATCGATTAAAAACGATTGCTATCGATGTATAGATGAAACCTAAAAGGAAAAAATTAAATAAAAATCAATTAAAACTGAAAAAAAAATTAAATAAATATGAGTAGGCCTACCTAAACATTTTCTCTTTTTCAGCTAAAACACTGAAAATCAAAAACTGCTGAGATTTCCGGAAACTGATGTCACTAAATATTGAACAATGAATCGACTTTCATTTTTTCTTTCTAGTCGTCTTGAACATAATGGTGATTATTCGTTATTTTTTCTTTTTCAATTTTTTAACAAGTAAAAACTACACTATTAATGACAATTGTCGTTTTTAGTAAAGCGCAAATTAGTAGGGTTAGAAGGCCTGTAGAAGCTTTAAAGGATCATAGACCAGTTCCTGTTTGTGCTAATTTTTGCTTGTTTTAAATTCTACGTCGTTATTGATTCTATTTTCTGTTCATTTGTAGGAATCACTTATCCGTCTTTAGCAACATCTGTTATTTTTATGTTCAGAGTGAATATTCATTTTAATTTCTGTTCATTTTTAATTAACTATCGAACTTATTATTATGAAATATTATAGGACTTTTTTCTTCTCGTAGAGGTCTTATTATGGGTCTCTACTTTTCTTTTAAAATTTTTTTTTTTTTTTTTTTTTTTTTAGTTTATCAGTTAGAATAAGATGCCAGCTGTTAATAAAAAGTAACCAATGAAAGATCTTAAGCCGAACTGGCCAGCCATGACAAAGAGCAAGAAAGAGAAAAACTAAATAAAGAAACAAACAAATGAAACTACGGCCAGTAGTGAAAAGACAAAAAAAAACGACACGGATATTTCACCTGTTTAAAATGAGGTGTCTTCATCGTAGAAGAAACAAAGATACAAAACTACAATTAACTAAAAACAAATTGACACCACCACCAATATTAATAAACTACAATTGTCACAACATATCCACATAGCTTACTGTCACTACTAGAGTTACTTTGATGAATTTATCGAAATTCACTCTCGTGGATCGTGGTATGCAAGCCCTCCAACGCCCTTCTGCTCTGTTAGCCCATCTTCTGATGTCTGGTAGAAATGTAAAACGATGGTTTTGAACGAAGGTTGAGAGTAATCACGAAAATAAAAGTAGGAATTGTATATTCGAAGTGAATCTACGTCGTGGGTTGCAAACGGCTATTTTGAGTATCAAAATACCCCATATTGCAACTATCACAGGTCTAAAGGTTGACAACCTCTTGCAGCCTGAATTTTGGCTCAGTTTGGGTATTAAGCCTGTGGTGCAGAGCATCAGTCTTGGCCCAAAAATATCAAGATTGTTGTCAAAAAGAGATTAGGGATAAGCCAATAAATTAAAAAACAAGGGAATGCCTATTTTTACAACTAACCTTTAACCACTAAAAGTGTCCCATTGTAGCTAATTTCCAGGCACGTGTCAAGTTCATGCAAAATGAACTGTTCGCATACAGTATTGATCTGAAAGCTTCGTAAGAACGACTGGAGACTTGAGCAAAATATTACATAACTCATACAGCCTACTGCAGGACTAGAGATGATCTCTGAATTTAAGTGGAGTTACATTCCTTTATCTCTCAGCACACTTTTTGTCAAAATGACTCAATAGCCCAGAGATGAAAATTCTTAGATTGGCCATTAAATTATTGACGAAATAGAGCACACCTATTGTTAATCTACCTTCAATTTTCAATTACATTCTTATCGGCAACAACGCTGATGCTCCCATATAAAATATCGAAACCATGCAAATGAAAAATTTGTACAAGAATATTAATTCACAAGTGTAAATAAATAGATTTATTTTTTTCCAATTCCCCCTTGCAGCTATTATTTCACAATGAATAATTACCCTCGAATGCTTTCACCAAACACATATAATTAGTAATCAGTTGCAACTCCTTGGTTTTTAGGATCCAACAAATTAAAGAGAGAATTACCATCATTAGAACTAGCTTTTCTTTGGTGGCATATATGTAAATACATTTATGTATATAATGCCTACATCAAATTTGTGAAATGGAAAAAAAACACACTGACACACAAATACAAATCAAGTAACCATAGAAAAGTCTCCAGCCCAGGCCGCAAATATAAAAACCCCGTAGAAATACAAAAATAATGATTTGCTGAGACAAACATTCAAATAAATTAATTTTTAGCATTTGCAACATGTTAAAAGGGATTTAGAATTAATATCAGTACAAAAAATTGGATAGTCTAGGCTCATTGTCGATTAAAATATTATACTTTGCATGATCAGACTAAATACAACATTCAAAACTTGCTATTACAAAACTGAGCCAAACAATATACATATTTCAGATGTAACTGCCTGAATAAATTACAAGCCTAGGGATTTAAGATTCACCTATTTTATAATCATTAAAAGCATTAAAACTGTCTTTGTATTGATTTTTAAATTCATGCCCTCCATTCTTTAATTGTTTTATTCTTCAAATTCTTACCAATAGGATATTTGTCAACAGCTCCTTGCGCTAAAGTACATCCTAGGAGTAAAATCAACTTCCAAATCATCTCTAAGCCAATACATCTACTGAATGTTAAAGAAATATTTTCTCGGGGTGATGTTCCCATCTAAAGAAGACAAGCGCTGTGATTCAGCCAAGGGCTTTCAGATAAGATATAAAGATAAATACAAAATATGATACGCTTTTGCTGATGGAAAGCATTAATTTGTATTTTCAATCTTGAAACCTAGGATAATTTTTCTTTTAATTCATGCACATATTTTTCAGGTCGGATCAAGGATCATGGCTTCCTTCTAAATTAAAATCAGGAATAAAACACGGTTTTATTCCTGGTTTGATTTAGGAATAAGACCTAAATAACAAAAAAAAAAAAAATTGAGAAACAAGCCCGCCATCTTAGCTCTTACCATTCGCGTTGGTCTTAAGTTTAAATAAATTATGGTCTATTATTTTTTATCTGTAATATATTCCAAATGAAAAAAATAATGATTAAGAAAGCATGTAATTGATTTATGGCATAATTGTCGTAAAAATAATATTAGAACATACGATACTTTTGTGGCAAGCCAGAGTTTTAAAATCTTTACCTTCTTTTTCCCTCTTTGGAAGATAGGGCTTTAACTATACCTTAGATAAGAAGATAAGGTATAACTAAGGTATAAGAAGATAAGGGCTTTAACTATACCTTCCAAATCAAATTTTGTTTTCGAAACGACCTTCTTTTTTCTTCTATATTCTTCTTGGATATTTTTAAATAAAGGTAGCTCTATGAGATCACTGATATTGAGAGATAGATGATATAAATTAAAGTTAAATTTGTAATAAAAAACTATAATAATGGATGACTGGACAGTAAAACACTCCAACGATAAAAAACCCGTTTATTTATGGCACTATTTTTTAAAAAAAGACATGAAATCTGTCAGATTTATTCCTTTAGTTACCTCGTTTAGTTCAAGTTTTTTGTTTGGTTTTCTACTAGCTCTATAGAGTGATTAAAAAAAACAAGTATTTTTAACTGAAAATAAGAAGCAATATTAAAACTTAAAACGAACAGAAATTACTCCGTATATGAAAGGGACTGTTCCCTCCTCAACACCCCACTCTTTACGCTAAAGTTTGACTCTTTCTCTCAACTCTACTTTTTAAAACAGTAAAAAACTTTAGCATAGAGAGTGGGGCGTTGAGGGAAGAACAGACCCTTCCATATACGGATTAATTTCTGTTCGTTTTAAGTTTTAATATCGCTCCTTACTTTCAGTTAAAAAAAACTTGTGTTTTTTTTTATTTAATTTCTGAACGTTTTTGAATTAATGCAAGTTTTGATTCTGGCTCTCCGCACATGAAGAATTAAAACGAAATTTGCATATTAATTTATTTTATGGTTAAATGGCTTCCTCATAGTTTTGATCGGACGATTTTTAGAAAAAGGAGTGGGGAGTGGGCCTAGTTACCCTCCAATTTTTTGGTTATTTAAAAAGGTAACTGGAACTTTTAATTTTAATGAACGTTTTTATTAGTAAAAATATACGTAACTTACGTGTTAACTTACGTAACGAACTTCTATATTCGTATGTTTATCTATATATATAAAAATAAGTTGTCTGTCTGTGTGTCTGTCTGTGGATCAGGTGACGTCATGTTTCTGTGTTGACTGACGTCATGAAATTAGTTGTCGTCATTTTTGCTTTGACGGTGACGTCATTCAAGATATTTAAGACATATGTTCACGTAGAAATCTATTAATGTTTAAGTTTACAATGACTGATGAACTTACCATGACAAAAGCCGATGAAGATGCTCAAAGAGTCTATGCCAAAAAACTTGCTGCTGATAGAAAAAGTCAGAAAAGAAAACGTGCCGAGGAATCAAAAGAACAGCAAGGAAACAGGCTTGAGGCTGATAGAGAAAGAAAGAACAGAAAGCGTGCCGAGGAATCAAAAGAACAGCAAGGAAACAGGCTTGAGGCTGATAGAGAAAGAAAGAACAGAAAGCGTGCCGAGGAATCAAAAGAACAGCAAGGAAACAGGCTTGAGGCTGATAGAGAAAAAAAGAACAGAAAGCGTGCCGAGGAACTACCAGAGCAACGCTGAAGCAGACTTGCTGCTAAAAGAGAAAGTGAAAAAAGAAGGCGTGCCGAGGAATTAAAAGAACAGCAAGAAATCAGGCTTGCTGCTGATAGAGAAAGTAAGAAAAGAAAGCGTGCCGAGGAATCACAAGAACAGCAAGAAATCAGACTTGCTGTTGATAGAGAAAGTAAGAAAAGAAAGCGTGCCGAGGAATCAGAGCAACCTGAAAGTTATCGCCTGGCATTCAGGTACAACCCAGTCGATGATTATAGCTTGAGTAGATGTGTTCAAATCGGGACAATGTCTAAAATTTGTCCCTATTGCAAGGCCTTGAAATTCAATGGTGAAACAATGAGAATGTGTTGCGCCTCAGGAAAAGTTAAACTTCCTCTATTGGCTGCACCACCAGAGCCATTGAAGACGAATGAATGCTTGCCTGAAAAATTCTAATTTATGGGCACACGTAAAAATATTAAAATTAACTTCAAATATGCGTGTCCGATTGCAAAACGATGACTCTGGTCAAACATTTTCAGATCAATTGCTGACAATTGGAAACGGAAAGCTCCCAGTAGACTCAATTTCAGGACGTATACAACTACCTGCTGATTTCTGTAATTTAGTGACGTCCAAAAATGAATTGATTGAAAAAGTATTTCCGAATATTCTAAAAAATTATAAAAATAATAAATGGCTAAGTGAAATAGCGATTCTCGCTCCCAAAAATATAGACGTCCACGAAATCAACAATATTGTTTTGACCAAGATTCGAGACCAGGCAGTCCTTTACAAGTCAGTCGACACAGTTTTAGAACCAAATGAAGCGGTTAATTATCCATCTGAATTTTTAAATTCCATAGATCCTTAAGGGTTTCCACCACACGTGCTACAACTAAAAATAGGCGTACCAATAATACTTTTAAGAAATATCAACCCACCAAAGCTTTGCAATGGCACGCGACTTGCCGTAAAAAAAAAACAATGGAAAACCTAATAGAGGCCACAATCTTGACAGGGCCTTATGAGGGTGAGGCTGTTCTTATTCCTCGCATTCCCATGATTCCAACGGATCTGCTTTTTCAATTTAAAAGATTGCAATTCCCAATTCGATTAGTATTTGCAATCACCATTAACAAAGCTCAAGGTCAATCATTAGAAAAATGTGGTATAGATCTTAATACTGATTGTTTTTCCCATGGACAATTGTACGTTGCATGTTCGAGGGTCGGTAAACCTGACAATGTATTTATATGCAGCGACAATTGGACAGCGAAGAATGTTGTATATTCGCAAGTTTTACGCAGTTAATTTGTATTGTATCTATCTATCTATCTATCTATATAAAAACGAGTTGTGTGGATGCATGTTTGTTTGTTTGTAAAAAGAGCGTTTGCATATGACGTCATTATTAGTACATACGGCTTTGTATATGCACAGACAATGGGAAAGCCAAGAATGTTGTTTATTCGCAATTTTTACGTAGTTTGAAACACATATATAAATCTATCTATATTCACAGGTGGGACACATGGACACAACTACAATGGCGCATAACTAATATGGCGCGTAACGACTTACGCGCGCGGGGGGGCTTGGGGGGGCGCGAAGCGCCCCACCAACTAGGTGTTGGGGTGGCGCGAAGCACCACCCCAACAGCTAGTATTACATATGAGGGGGTTCATCCCCTCATAAATACCTCACTCTTTACACTAAAGTTTAAATTTTGTCCCAATTCCTTAAGAATGGCCGCTGAATCACAAAGGCCGTAGAATAAATATTTGAAATTAATAAAATCACGTTAGCGTAAAGAAAGAGGTATTAGGAGGAGGTGAAATCCTCATATGCGTAATAATTTCTGTTCGTTTTAAGTTTTAATGCTGCTCCTTACTTTCAGTTGAAAAAACTTTGTCATATTCTATTTTTCCTTGTTCTTTTAAAAAAATGTTAAAAAATCCTGCACTCCCTTCATAGGAATTTTTTCCCCGTGACAAATTCCTCCATGGAAAGCTCCCCCCGCGTAGCCCCCTCCCTCAATCCCTCTCCAACTAAAAAAATCCCCCTGAAAGCGTATGTACACTTCCCAACAGCCATTACTATATGTAAACACTGGTCAGAGTTTGTAACTTGCAGCCCCTCCCACAGGGACTGTGGGGGAGTAAGTCATACCCAAAGAAATAGTTATTGGGTTTTTATAACCCAATGTTGAATAATGTTGAATAAAACAGCTATCTCAGAATTTGGTCCGGTGACTTTGGGAAAAAGATGAGCTTTTGAGTGGCTAAGTGCCCTACAATTTTTCTGGTCACTTAAAAAGGGCACTAGAACTTTTAATTTCCGTTAAAATGAGCCCTCTGACGACATTCTAGGACTTCTGGGTAGATACGACCACCCCTGGGGAAAAAAACAAAAAAATAAACACGCACCCGTGATCTGTCTTGTGGCAAAAAATGCAAAATTCCACATTTTTATAGATAAGAGCTTGAAACTTCTACTGTAGGGTTTTCTGATACGCTGAATCTGATGGTGTGATTTAAGATTTGTTAAGATTCTATGACTTTTAAGGGGTGTTTCCCCCTATTTTATAAAATAAGGCAAATTTTCTCAGACTCGTTACTTTGATGGGTGAGCTATAAAATATTTTATGAGCTATAAAATTTTTATAAATTTCGTAAAAATGTATTACAGATACGTTAGGTACAGTTTTCTGGTAGCTTTTATTTACTGAGTTAAATGGTGACAAAGGGCTTTTTTTTAAACTATGTCAAAATTTATTCCAATCAATATTAAATGTTAGTTAATCTAGATAGCATTTTTTTGGACAAGCTGTCTTCAACATTGCAACTGACAAAAATAGTCTCCGTTTATTAAGAACTCAGCCCCTTAGCAATTTATTCTACTGAATTTTTTAGCTCTAGCCCTCAGCACTTTCAACTTTATCCAATAATGTTGCTGATAGGTAATCAAGTTTCCAAAGTGGGAGAGAAATCGTCGAGGATTTTTCCTGGAGACAGAAATGGATTGAAGGAATAGGACCGCTCTGTTAGCGGCTTCCTTCAAAAAAAGACAATCAAAATATAATCTAGTACATGGAAAAGTAAAGGGAATGAAAGTGGTATTTTGCTTTCGAGGAGCTATACGTTAGGGAAATACAATTTTAGGATTTTAAGGGATTACAGTTTGACTTCAACATTTACTGATTTCTTAACATTTACTACTTCATAGCTCTGGCTTTGATTTTCTTAGTCAAAACTATTGAGAATAAAATGGCAAAATCCTAGGCAGCACAATAGCGCTGCCTAAGTAAAGAGTTATGTAGGTACAATGTATGTTTTCTTTTAGACCAGGACACTTCGTATAGAAGAAGTTGTCTTAGAAACATCGAAAGGATCTCATTCGATTAGAAATTGATAGGACTGGTTCCCACGCCCATCATTTCCACAAACACATCCAATAAAAATTTAAAAGAATTTACTCTTTGAAAACAAGAGTTTACCTGCTAAACCAAAATCCGTGTTCCAGGGGGGTAGCTCAAGCATTTTTATTGGGGGGCAAGAGGGGTCCACCTCCAGACAATCAATGAGCATGGGTTATCCTTCAAGGGAAAGCAGTAGCAGCTCTGGCCTCTTCAATTTGCTTATACTTACCGTAAGTATTAAGCATTATTATATAAGTATTAAAGTAAGTAAATAACTTACTGCCAACTTCGACCTCTATTTTATTTTAATAAAGAGAAAATTTTATAAACTACGAAATGATTATAAATGTTAAATTACTTATGTTAAATTTGTGCCCCTAAAATTTCTGCGCCCGGGCCGAGTGCCCCCACAACCCCTCTCCTTTAAAACCACTTGTGGGGAAAGGGTGTTAGAAAGCTTGTGGAAACATAATCACAAATGTGTTTTAAAGATGTCTGAAAATTCTGATGATTCTGTTCTGAATTTTCTCCCGTTAGTGAAAGGGAAAATCAAGTGTTTTTGTTGAAAGGGGCCATCACAAATATGAGCCAAAGCTAAGGCTGGACCATTAATTTGATCACGTTTGTAAATTAATTTGGTCAAATTTGAGCTGCTTTCACTGTTAAGATTGTCTCACTTTCTGTTTTTGAGTTGCTATAAGAAGACGTAGATGGGAATCAAATCCCTTTTCAATTATCTTTTTCTTCTTGTTCTACTTCCGTTGCTTCATAAAGTTGGTTCTGAGCCAAAGTAAATAAGTAAGGAGCTCTGCTTTTTATTGATTTTATTAGTCTGTTAGAACTAATCAAAACTGATATAAATTAATATTTTGAATAACTTTATAAAACACATCAAAGTAGAGAGTTGGATAAAGCTGGCTTTTACAAAACTGGTTAGAAAATTGAAAGTTTGGCCATCTTATATCGCTGAGCCTAAGGACGCGCTTATTATGAGTTAATAATTTACAGTCTACGTAGCAGCCCAGCTGTACCAATCCTGGGAGCACATGAGCATTCTGTCACCTAATGGGGGGTTGTGTATTTTATACCAAATGGTTAAAAAGTAAAGACAGCCCGTTCCTTACCTAAGCCTTCAATAAGACATTTTTCTTCAAATAATAACAAAGAACAGTTACTATTTAGCAAAGATGTTACTCGGTTAAATTCTAAAACATTAGAGAATACATAAATAAATATTACACACGCACAAAGTAAACATAAATTAAGTAGTTGACTCGGCTTTCACTAAGGCTGTTAACAATGGGTGAGTGCATACGAAAGTAGGGTACTGTAAACGCTTTGGGGGGATGAAGATGAGTTTAATAAGCTTGGATTCTTCGCCAGCTTTACAGTTAATATTAAAGTGTATATATTTCTTCCGCTTCCTTCAACTCCCACTCCCATCATAGGAGACAAAATCTTGCAGGTGAACTCTGCACTATTCCAACAGTGCCGTGCATGGCGTCATTCGGTATCCTACGATTTGAAAATGACGTCTTAGCAAATCCAAAGTATACCCTTCAAAATTGCCATTGTTGAAACTTTCAGGAAAAATACAAATCCCCTCAGTGAACAACAAGAAAAATCACTTATTATTACATAGGCAGCAGTGACATATCCTCTTATTTTTATTCGTCGCTACTGAGGCACTGGAACATCATAGAGAGCTTTTTGAGGACTCATAATAAATATTATATCTTATCGCTTTTTTATATGCTTAGACTCGATAAGGCCGTCATAAAGTGACACATGGTGCACTAAAAGCGCGATTCGAGTGACATTTTCGGAATGGGAAGGCTGGGCCGGACACTTGGATATCATAGAGAGCTAATTATGGGCTTTTTTATAAACTAATTTCTATAGTTAATCGCTCTTTATAAATGTATAAATAAAGTGACACATGGCACCCAAATATGCATTGTTTTTTCATTTTTTTAAATAAAAAATAACAAAAAGGGTGATGTCTAATGAAAAAGCTCTGAGGACAAATTTCCCCCGCACTCGTGGAAATTCTCCTCCACCGAGAGTCCCCCTGGAAATTTGAAATAGCGATATTATTTTTATTTATAGGTATTCAAATAAATGTGTGAATTATTAACTTACTCGTTGAGCATTGTTTGATTTAGAATATCCAGAAATTTTAGCGATTTTTGGCAGCATTGTGGTAGAAACCTTACATAAGTTGAAAGTTACCAAGGATGCCATCCGGATGGGGAAAATTGATATCTGGAGTTTGAAAATTATCTTTCTTTTTGTATCTTTGTTTGAAAAAAACGAAATCTATAAAATTACGTATTTTTTGTTTATGTAAATCAGGGTATGGGGGAACACATTTCTGGAAAGGAAGGGGGGCCCTGAATATTTTTTCATGACTAAAGTTCCCTTAACCAAGCAAAGCTAGGTCTCCTAGTGCTGTATATCAAAACTGATACCTTTCCTTTACTTTTAACAGCGTCCAAAAGCGACTGATAGCTAGTATCAACTAAGTTCGATAAAATTATACTGCAATTATAGAGCTCTTTCATGCTATATACCATTAAAAGTTTGGGAAAGGGGGTTAACAACTTCAATTTTAATGGACACATAGAAAGAAAAAATTAGGATTACTAAGCCAATCTAGAGACTTGAAAGTAGCATTCGAACGTAGTCATATCGGTCTTTGAAGAGCTTGCAACTTTTCCTAGTGTGTATACCAATTTTGGGTTCCTGACACGCATTTTTAGGCTGATACGAATAATTCGTCTTCATTTCCTATGTTCTCAATAAATTTGAGGGTAATTAATATACAAATAACAGTTCAAATAGGGATAAATCCTTTTATCAGACAGTAAAACAACGATATTTGTGTATTTCGATCACGCACAGCGAAGGTTATCAGCAGATAAACTGCAGATAAACAGAGTATATCTGCTGATGACGGTGGCTGTGTGATCACCCCTACCACCAGTTTACTACATAGAAGCTATTGCGCCCGTTGATCACAAAAAGGTGGTAACTGACGCCCCTAGTCAGAATTCAGGTGCGAACTCTATCAAGCGCCATTTTCACGAGCTTTCTTATAACATATTTCGTTTTGTCATATAGATGATGAATTAACATTCCAATTTTAGAGCTAAACTTTAAACAAGGTAGGACACTTCTTCCAAAGAATTGGTTACCAATCTATATATCAATTTAAATGTCACATTTTCCTTCAGTATCGATTATCTTGGATTCTACTGCTAATCGATCGTTACTAACACGAGTACAGTTTTTCGGTCTTTCCTAAGGGGGACAAAATATTTAGTTACTTTGGATCGTGACTTTCTAAGCAATGCTTTCTGTGGTCGACACTAATGGCATTCAAAATTCCAAGAGACCATTAGCTATAGTTTCAAAAGTCTAAATTGCCTCTGACAAAAGTTTCTTTCCCTAAGCGTGTCTCTCCAAAAATCCCTTGTTACTGTCTCTTTGAGTGTTCCGTAAGAGACTTGCAATCAAATAGCAATTTTGTCAGAACTTCCTAGACAAACGTGACTCGGAAGAATAAGTTGGGGGACTTTCCAGTCACAAGTATTATATCAGACGATTATGATGAGCATACTCTTAAAACTTTGACTCTTCAACAGGTTAAACTTACAGTTAAAATTATTTTCTACTATGAAGTTGAAAAAGTTTTCAGTGATCATATTATAGAGAAAACAGGTGACACGTGATCTAATGAACAGATAAAGACAACCGAGTCAACAGAAAAAATGCAAAAAAAAAAGCATCACTTTATTTACCGCTATTCCGTCGAGATCGTCTCATAACAAAACAAAGTGCTAGCACAAAGTCAGTTTTGAGGTAGATACACCGTATATTTTAAGCCTACTCTTTACTTTAATGATCTAATCATAAACAAAATCATTAAACTCTGTCTAAGAAAGCAGGCTAATCATTCGCAATTGATAAAACATGGAACTTTAAACATGCTTTAAACTACCTTCAACTCTCTTAGTGAAGAAATATTTCGTGGGTACAGTAAAATATTATATTAATACAATTACCTTCATAGTAGTAGGTGTGCTGGAAGTCCCCTAATAACAAGATTTCTTAGACCTCTCCCCTTTAAAATTGTCACCTAAAAATTGGTATTTTTTTGTGGTTGTCATTCTTGAAACGCCGATACACAAAAATTGTAATTCAGTTTAAGGAACAAGGGGTTGAAGAGGAAAGGACGGTAGCCCCTCTCATATTTATGATAACCTTTAATATGAAGTTAAAGCTGACAAATATTAGATATTAAAAACACTTATATCCAAATAAAGTTGAGAAACAAAAAAAGATTTTAATAATCAGATATAATCTTACATATGAGACAGATGCCAGCCCCAAACAAGCCACTCTACACTAAAGCATTAATATATTTAGATATTCGTGATAATCTTATTAAATCTTCGGTTAAACCTTAGTGTAAACAGCGGGGGATCTATTTTTCGAAATTCCTCTCCCCATACAGGAAGGAACCGTCATCCTGAATGAAGGATGATTGTTAGTTTTTAAGTTTTAACTTCACTTTTTATTTTCGTTTTAAAAGACTTGGGTTTTGTCTCATGTATAATTATCAATAAAGCCCCTTAGTTTTCCCTTTCAATTAATTCAAATACATAGCTTGAATAGACATTTTCTAAAAATAATAAAATGAAAATTCACTGGAAGGAAACCAGACGATAAATCTAAAAATTGGAAGTAGAATCTTTAGAATTACGCAAGATGTCAAATAATTATATTTCTAAGGATTACACGAAAAAAATATAAAAATTAAATCCGAAAAAGTTAAAATCTTTGCTTGAAATAATATGTTCTATTCGATTATGTCATTATCATTATCAAATAGTATTTAATTTTAGAGTTCTGAAATATTCTTTTAAAAAATCGTATTTCCAATCTTAATTAAAGTGCTGGCCAGACGATGCCTAGGCCTGGCATGGGAAAATCGGTGCAGGGTTGAATATAAAAAAGGTTCTAGTTTTCTCCATAGATTTACGAAATTATCCCGGATTTCGCATCAGCATCATTAATGTTAAGCAATGTAGTAATAATAATGTAAGACAAAGAACTTCAGTGGTGGAACTTTATTACGAAGAGTATTCGGGCGGCTGAGCACCTGGATTTGTTTAAATATAAGTTAAAAAAGTATTTGTCAGGTCTAGGCTCATAGTTATTTTTTTTTTTTTATTATTAATATTATTATGGGTTAATAAGAGATTGGTCTTTTTTTGTGTTTTTTTATTCGCATTTTTTTTTCCTTTATTTAGTTGATTAATAGTTTGAAAGTTAGCTGTATGTATCCCCAGTCACAAACGCTTGTTGTACCTTCTTGGGGCGGATGCTGGCAGTTTATTTAAATGTATTTTTAGTGTAATTAATGTGAACTGAACTCAACCTATTTCATTCATAAAATGGCAATTCTAAGGACACAAAAAAATTGAAAGCAGAAATTGAAAAAAAAAAAATCAATATGGTTTCAAGAGAATTTTGCAATGAAACCGTATCAAAATTACAGAAGAACCTCATGCTTATTGATGACATATCTAAAGCACCGATATTTGTAGACACTAAGAATGCAAGGGCTCTCAATTCGCCAACGCTCACCCATTTTCTTACAAAGCACGTCGAATTAAATCTGTCAAAAAAGTATCATAGACAAAGAGTGGAGTCTGTAGTATTTGACCGAAAAAGTTCCTTATTGCAGTGCGGTTTACTAGAAAACCCATCTACAACTCGGGAACGAGAAATGGAGTGCAGTGCATCCAGTTTCTGTTCTCGTTAACATTTTTAAACATAATCGGTAAAAGGTTGCTTAGCAGGCTTGAGGTCAAAAACGAGAAACAGAATTGACTTACCACCCTCACTCTTACTTCTGCTCTTCACATGAAGGTGAGCATGAAGCGTGCTTGTGTGACTGTCGCCCCTTTGATTGTAGACCAGCAAGAAGAAAAAGGCTGAAAGAAGCCGTCTTCTTCAGGGAATCTAGAGCCCTGTGTGTCAGCGGCAGCAGGGGAGTTTTAGTAGAGCCAGTTTGTTTTATTTTTGTTTCCCAGTTTCAATCACTTTTCGGATTACTTTATTATCTGGAGTAAAGATTTGGGAATTTCTGCTAATAAGAAACAGGTGTCTCCACTAGAATAAAAAGCCAGCAAACTGCTGGGCAGTCAATATTTACAGAATTTAACGCCAGGATTGCCAAGTTAGAAGTATTTAACAAAATAAAAACTACTCCACTTCCATTATTGAAGTTTCAAAAGTTAGAATAGAATACAACACAAATTGGTAAAAGTTAGGGTTGTTTTAGCGCTTGGTTGAAGCTATATTTTAAGATTACGATAAATTTGCTTTCTCTGCTTCCCTTCCTCCCAGGCGTCACCTCATTTTCTTTCTTCTACATTAGAACTTTCATTGCCCAGAGTTCTAGCAAAAACCTTGGTCTCCTTGTCATACTATCATGAGCCTTTGCAAGAAACTTTTATAGTTACTTCACGCAGACGAAAATGCACCAACTTAATCCGTTGCACTTTGGCAACTAATGTTCATAGTAGCGAATTGCAATTGAATGCAACGAGCCATCGTTGGATTTCATCATGGGAAATTTCGTTGGTTTAAAGGATAACCGGCAAGAAGGAAATGAAAACGCTGCTCTTCTGTGTGTAACAACTAATAGCGTTTCTATTGTAGCCTACGCAGTTAAAAATTCCATTCTGTCAAAAATTCATCAGCATATATTTCTCATCAAATACTTCAACCCTGGAATGTACGCAAATTTTCTTTTTTTTTTGGAGGGAGGGGGGGTTACTTAAAAAGAGTAAAAAACTAACGAATTATAGTAAGCACGCAGGAGATTATAATAAAAAATGGAGGGGGATACACCCTCACTCAGGTGTGTAGAGTTGAGGGCATACACCTGAGATAATATAGAAGAAGTCTGAAGACAAGAATTATACTTTTACACTGAGAAAGAATTCGTTCTGTCCTAATACAATGTATATTCGTTTTACAGTACCTTCGGTTCCACAAAAAATGAATCAGCGGAAAGTCGACTTTAATTCACACACTTTGCCGTTTGTTGAAACAGATTATACATGTTCTATAGCTTAAATGCACACCACCTGAGTTTGAATGCACACCACAAGATACTAAATCACGAAAATAAACTTAAAAGTAGCTGATTCTAAGAGTTTAAACACACTATGAACAGAACAGTTATTAAACTCCTCCCCCGCCATAAACTGGGATGTTATCATTAGTTACTGTTATTTTGAAGCAGGCATTGTAGTCTGGTAAAAAAAAGGATGTATCGGTTACAGACCACGTCCAACAAGAACAGACAATGTCTTTGGTGCTTATCAAATCTTGTCTACAAGACATAGTTCGTGCTTATCTAACCTGGTTGGAATTCTTCCGTCTTGTTTGCAAGTGACCTTGCATCGAAAAAGAGAATTTTAGGAGAAAAAAAATGCTGAAAGAATACACTTTAAACTTCGGTTTTCTATCCTTCGACCAGCAAGAACGGATGATGGGCACGGCAGGAATAACAGTAAGAAAGAGAGAGAGAGAGAGAGAGAGAGAGAGAGAGAGAGAGAGAGAGAGAGAGAGAGAGAGAGAGAGAGAGAGAGAGAGAGAGAGAGAGAGAGAGAGAGAGAGAGAGATCGGTATATTTAAAAACTATCGCAGCATAGCTAAATTCGGTTTTTTACAAATTCTTACTTTAAACGATCACACACTGTGGCTCAGCATTAAAAATCGATGTGAAAAAAGGAACGAATGAGTTGGCGTAACGATTAGTTCGTACTTTAAGGGGTAGAAGTTTATTTTCTAACCGAGTTCGACTGTTGGGAGGGGCTGGTTCGGGTAGTAGTGATCAGTGGCTCGCATCGGCTAAGACGGATTTTCTAAATTGCAGAATCAGGTGTTCAAGCCGGACTTTAAGTGGAGATAAATTCAGTTTTGCAAGGGCTTGATAATAGGGCATGTCGCGGGGAGTATAATCCTTGTTGCTCTTTTCTGGACGGACTCTATGTCGCGTAATAGGTACACCGTGCGGATAGCAGATGGACCCCACACCGGGCACTCGTACTCAAGCACCGGGCGAACATAAAACATGTGGGCATGGAGAAAACTTTCAGTACCAAACCCAAAACGCCTCATTTTGGTAAGTGTCTGAAGGCTTGCATTAGCCTTGTGGACGGTTGAATTAATACGGGCACTGAAACAACCGTCACTAGCGAAAGTTACTCCTAAGTTCATTTCGTTCACAATCTGGAAAAGGACTAGAGGCATATCTATATTCAGCTTCAGAGGGTTGAAACGAATTATCTTCGAATTGCCTACGTTGATGGCATGGTCATGACTTGAGCATTCGGCCTTCAACTGATCAAATAATTGGTCTGAAAACTGCTTTGTTATGATAGTGTTTTCGACTATGTAAGCGAGCACTATGGACAGATCATCTACAAAATTTTAACGGTCGTCGTGATAAATAAGCAGGGAGTTAAAATTACAGCCAGGAAAATTATTCCAGCTAATTTCGTGCCTTGTGTGGCCCTGCAAGAGGTATCTGACCATGATGAATCTGAATCGTTTTTGTAGAGTGCAAAGTTTTTTTTCCGGCCAGTTAAGAAGTCAAGTACAAGGCCAAGGGTGCCTCGTTTGGCACCCATTTCCTGGAGATTCATGCCTGCAGTCAGGTGGCAGATTAGGTCAAAGGCTTTTCTGAAATCCACTGCGCAAATATCGACAAAATAGCTACTTTTTCGAGCCATTGGAGGACGTAGTCTAACATTCGTACTAGATAGATTGGGGATCCCACCGTAATGGAATTTATCAATACGCCCATGAATTTGTTTCAGAAGAAGCTTGAGTATGAAGGCCTCCGTTACTTACGTCAAACAAAGTGTAAGTGAAATCGGGCAGAGATCGTCACATGCACTAGGAGGGCACTTTTTAGGGATAACTCTAATATATGCCCATTTCCACTGTGACGGGAAATAGCCGGAAGCAAAATACTCGCTTATGATGATGAACAGTGGTAATGCTATGAAAGCAGCATATTCACGTAGCAATTTGACAGGTAATTCACCATGATATGAAGATGTATTCGGTTAATCCTCCATAATTCCGGGTAAACGTCGAACTTAAGACAATTATGTCGCTCTCAGGCTCAAATTTTTCAAGTGTGGTGGACTTTTCATCAGCTGTAATGGGCAGATAGGTAGTACAGATCTTGAAAGCTTAGACATAGATAGTTTTGCATATGCTAGCTGACTATTCATAATAAAACTACCAAAGTACGGTGGAGGTTAGAAAAACAAAGGTGGATATTCCCTCTTCAAGTGATAGGTCACGAGGCGTTGGTCATTTTTCAGAGTTACAAAGCAATGCCTTTCTTTCTTGGTTTTAAAATTATGTACACGCAGTCTATGGCAACTACCAAAGTAATGGTTGTGTGTAAATCCTTTGAATATGTCAACGAGTAATAGTTTGCGATTTTTGCCTTTTTATACTTATCGTTCACAAGCAAATTTGTGTACGCTTAATGTTGTATTCGTCAATTGGCGATTCAATTGACTCTCACTTTAGGCTTTTCAATCCTACAGATCCATGTATGACTGATTCTACAAGGTGTTTTTTTCTTTTGAATTTCATCTATGAAGCCTGTGTTCTACATTAATTATTTTTATTACAAGACCCTGTGCTTATCACGTCGCCCCCCAAAGGCACACTTTTCGGATCATTCGACCGTTCTCGCTGAAATAGCCACCCTGAGTTTTAATCTAACGCCATGTGGTGTTTGGAGGCACATGGGCGTTGAAAGGGTGGCAACTCCCATTTTCAATATTCTCTCCTATTTTTCCTATCCATTTTTAGGATATCCTATCTGTCCTGTAAATAGTTGTTTTTTTTTAAGTTTTAAGACTCCTATTCATTCACCTTCGTTATTTTAGGGATAGAAATCTAAAACACAAATTGGTGTGAACCTTTACTAGTCTAAAATTATGTATACAAGAAATATTCTCAAAACTGGTACTAAAAAAAAGACTTCTCATTTACAAAATTATTCTGAAACATTTAAGAACCTAATAAATTTAAATCATTATATTGCCGTTTCTGCATGTTCAGCCTGTATAAAGAAAAACCAATTATCCAGTAGCTGAAAAAAATTTTACCTGTTTGTACACAATTTTACAGAACTTAAGTTTTTTTTTGTCATCATTGACATGTGAGTATTGACGACAGGAGTTTTTCGTTGGAACCTGAAGACACAGAAAAATAGCCTCCTAGGGTACAAGTAAAGGTAATTTTTAACAAGTACCAACTTTACAAGCTGGCACGCAACAGCGGCAATATAGTTTTGTCTAACCATGTCAAAAATAATATTGAAAAAAAAGATAAAATTAATCCATAAGTTTCAGTTTAGATATACTAAACCACTTCCAATTCACGCCTAAATTTCAGGAATATGTAATAATTCATCTTTTTTGTTCTGTCTCTTTTGCACTAGATGGAAGCCTGAGCCCAAGGTCTGCCAATTTCTTTTCTAGGAATTTCCGGATTCTAACACCACATCTGAAAAAAAAAAAATCAAAATTCAGTCCATAAGTAAGGGAATCGAGTTAAAATGAAAAAAAATAGAAAGTTCAACAAGGCAGTACCCTTTACATGTTTTACCACAAATTTTTTATTTTGCTTTATATAACTTTGCTTTATAATTTTTGCTTTATAAATCTAGAAACTTTTTGGTTACAATTAGCCAAAGGTGTAACCAAAAAATGGCATGTCGTAACAGCCACTCTTTCCTAAGCTACTGGAGCAGTTACACTTAGGTCAAATACGGAATAATTGCTGTTTGTTTTAATTTTAATATTACGCTTAATGTTGAGTTGAATTTTTTTTCCTTATGATTCTCAAATCATACCCAGAACAAACGAAGATATGATGCTGGGTGCCTATCCCACAAGTTCCTGATTTCTTGCTAATAAATTTTATAAATGAATTATTGCAAGTTATTTGGTAGCACCCCATTTTTTCAGTTTTTCTGCTTAAGACTTCAAATGGTAGATTGCAATTAAAATTTTTGATAAAATAATTGAATCGTTAATCAAAACTTTCAAAGAACAGTAGTTCTGTTGAGTAAGCCCTTAATAATATTTTCACTACTGAATTTTGGGTGGACAGAAAGGCGTATTATTGTTCGGATGGATGAAAATTCTGCGAGACTTTTACCTTCTACGCGGCTTAAGCCCATAACTGCTGCTACAATAGGGCTGTCTGATGTTTAAATATGGTACATTGTATACTTATCTTTGAATACAGTGAACCATTGTACATAAAAAGAAAAAGATGGACATTACCATTTAATATCACTAAAAAAGAAACCTTAGTAGCACTTGACAAAAGTGGCATGAAAAGGTGCCAACTAGGCTCCAACGGCCTAGGAAAGAGTGATGTCCTGCCATTAGTGACTAAAACTGAAAAACTGAGTCAGCAAGAGTGTGAATTCCCTTTTCACGCTAACTTCAAACACATAATATTTAACAAGACACTATTAGCCAATTAGAAGCGCTGTATATGAAAATAGAAAGTCTTGTCCCTCCGAATTTCTTTCAAGTCCCTTGGAAAGAGAATCCAATTTCGTAGGTAGTAAAATAGACGGTTCCAACAGCACTTTTACAAAATTGTCAAATAGCTTTTATGTCAAAGAGTAAAGTTTAATACGAAATTTCGAGTAACTGGCACCTATGGCATAGTTCTTTTTGTTTTGTAAAATTTAATGCTATTTGTAAAAAAAAAAAAAAAAGAAAACATTTTCGAATGTAACATCTTCTACTAAATTTTAAAATGATACAGCCTTGTTTTTCTAGCCAAAAATTTTACGGAACAATTCATTCGTTTTTTTTTTTTTTTTTTTTTTTTTTAGAAAGATTAAAAATCCAGCCACAAATAGGTGAATTAAAAATTTTCCTAAGATGCCTTTTCCTAAGCTAACCTACCCAAATTTCACACAAAAAGAGAAAGAATACAAAATGTTATGCTAAAATTAATAGATGATGGTAAGATTCTAATTGTCAAGTTAGATTGATCTCAAAAACATTTGAACTGACAGCATAACCCGCTTTCTAACGTTATAAAGCAAGAGGATGATTTGCACTTTACTCAAAGCAGTATAAATAACCTAAAACCACAAAAGGAATTGATTTGAAAGCAAAAAAAATATTACATATTAGACCAACAAAACTTATCTAATTCTTGCAAATATAAAAATGTAAAAGAATTGTCTTTGTTTGGACGGTAAATTATAATCTCGATAAAACGCTATTGGTACTCTTCTTTTGGGTGGACATAGCCCTTATTTGATGTAGTTTCGATACATTTTTTAAATTACCCTTCACTGTAATTTATGTTGGTTCGAGGATTGAAACCATATTTTACATTATTATGTTGCAGAAGCAAGACTTTGATTTGTCCCTTTTTTTTCTGGCACCGCTGATTTCACTTTGTTACAAGAAAGTGTCGAGGGGATGAACCCTTTGTGGTTTTACAAAAAGTTTGGACCTTGGGGTGGGTTGAAGAATATGAGATTACATTTTGAAAAGCTGTGTAAAAGTATTGCAGTTAGCCAAAAATATAATCCATATCCTTGAGCCAGAGCTTACATTGTGGGATCTTTAGTAGAATTTCATAAGCCTTCATTTCTTCTCACCATGATTCTAATATAGAGTAAAAGCTCCGTTCACAGTGATAAGTAAGCAGGGAACGGTTTCGAATTAAAGTTAGGTGTAAATCTAAACGTGCATATGTTGAGCCACGGTTTCCTGGTCGCATTGTCAATATATTTTTTTCTAGGATAGATAATAAATAGAAAAACTTATAGACAAAGATTATTTCCCCAGGGTCAAAAACTGCTTCAACTTTTACAAGCGATTTATACTTATGGATTCTGTTGAATTTGTTATTTCATTTTATACGTGGGTATAGGATGATGTCGCAAAGACCTCCTTAACTATATTAGTTCTCCGAGAACTGAAGAAATCGAAGCTTACCCTTTACTCATCACTAAGTATTGACATCAAAAAGTTGGCCAACGTCAATAACTCTTGAGGTAGGAGTGTCACAGTTTTGATTTTAACACAAACCAACAATCACTTAAAATCGAATGAAAGCACTTTACTTCAGTTGTAGCAAAAAAAAAATCTTCACGATATATACTATTTTGGAAATTTCAAGGGGCTGAGAACTTTTTTGTTGCCCCTCCGCCAACCCACTCCCCCTGTCAAATTTATACGAGACAATTAGGCATGTTATAAATTATTTCAAACAGAATGATACATACAAATTCAACCTATATTGTTGGACGCACACAGTTTGTCTGTGGCAACCTTAACGTCCACCCAAACCCCAACTTCACCGCTAGTCTTTTGTAGAGAGTAGGCACACGACACCTACTAAAATAGGTTCTGTTTCTGCTGAAAGTAGGCGCGTTTTGAATCTGAATCACAAAAACAATTTTCAATTTGTGTGATTGGACGAAAAAACTTGACCAGTGTTCCATCCGATCCTTCACCCACGACAATTATGCTTCCAGTTTTTAAGCAGATTGGCAATCGGCACCTTGTTTGAACTAGAATCACACAAAGATTTTAATAAATGCTAAAGGCACAGAGTGGACCTACCACCCCTGCCCGTCCATTCTATTTTAGGAAGGTGGGTATGCTGCAACCTGCTTGAAGCAAAATCATGCGATGGTTTGTTATCTATGTAGTTGAAGGAGAAAATTGGACCCGTAGCGTCTCCAAAATCCTCCTACCCTTACATCATCAACTCCTCAGCAGAAAATAGTGTGTTGTGCTTGTTTGAAAGGGAATAGTGCAGATTCTTTCAATTTGTTTTACTAAAAAGCTGAAGGGCCAGAGGCCCTCTTATGCCTCTCCTTTTAGCACACAGAAAGGCATGCTGCACATTATCTGAACCGGATTCATGTAAGCACATTTCGTCTGAATAACTGGAAGACAAAGTGGACCAGCACTCCGTCAATTAAAACTAACATTACCCACCCCACCACCAACTTTTTAGTAAACAGGTAGAAAAGCCATAGTTTTACAAAAAAATTTCAATTATTTTCTATGTGCATAATCGAGGCCACAGTGGATTATTGCTTTCCTCCCTTTTCCCTGCCATTTTTATTTTTCCGGAAGGCAAACAAGTTGCATCTTGCTTAAAGAAAACCCCACAAGTAACTTCAATCTACTCACATATTATTGAATGCACAAACTAGACAAGTGAGCCCTCCAAGATATCCTCTCTCCTACCAACTTCCTAGTAGAAAGGAAGCCAAGTATGACTTTGATTCTACAAAAAAATGCAACGATATTCAATTTATATAAATAGGTGCATACAGGGCGTCTGAGCTCTGGCGTCCACCATGACTTTTCAGTGGAAAGGCTTATATGGTTTTTCTCAACAATTGGCTTTAAATTCTTGAACAAGTACATCGACAAATGGGATATGAGACTGGTGATTTTCAAAGACATGGTCACCTCCAAATTGTCGACTAAAGTGCTCAGATCAAATTGAAACCTACTAGGGCTACTAATTTGTGCTTAGGGTAAACAGGGGATAAATATTCTCTTGAATTAGTTGTAAAGCATCCGTAATGACTTTGAAATTTGGTAAATAGGTATTTACAACTAATCAGACCATAGAGATAAAATTTAAGATCATTGACCTTCAATGTGCCAGCGTCAAGTTTCAGTGTTCAAAGAATTTTCCTTATCATGGAGAGAAACTTGCAAGCAATAATCATAAACCAGGTTCATCTTCGGAGGCGAAAGTTATATAATTGTGCTAATTGGTCTAAATTTGGTTTGATTCGAATAAATTCTACCCTAGGAAAATTTGTGTTCAAACAAGTAGTTAAGCAATGTTTATAAATAATAATCCAAGATAATAGCGTAGTTTCGCAATTACTAGTGAAGTGTTCGTGACAATAACTCTGGAGGAAATAACAACATAATAGCTTATGTTGGAGGAAATTAACATAGCCTTAGCCTACAAGTGCTGCATTGATATTGCGAAATGGCAAATAAAGTTGATCTTAAGCAGAGACAAATATGTGTAAAAGCCATCGTTAATGGAAGTACTATTTACTTTTTTAAAGAAAAAAAAATTCTTCTTAGGAAATACTATTTTGACAGTATTGAGGGGCTCACAGCTGAAACGGTTAATTGATGGGAAATAAACAACACTAAAGCATTGCTCCCGCAACACCTTTTTTCGGCGAAAGGAATCAATGGTTGCCGAAACACTCCATGTTGCCCAAGTGTAGCGTGAATTCAATTTCCGCTCGATTTTAATTTTAAATCTGGTTTGGTATATAATAAAAGTAGTAACGTTCTATCATGATAATTTTTTTCAATTAAATACGTTTGGTATATAATAAAAGTCAACTTTGGTGAAAATCAAATGCTATTTTATGAAATACGTAATTAGTGGGCTTTGATATCTAACTTCCATTTAGAAAAAAATAGCTTCAAAGTTGTAATAAACAAAATCACACATTCACAAATACCAGCTTTGGTGAGAATGAAGCATTATATCTGGAACATTTGTTAAGCTTATTTCGATTTTGGACCTAGCCTAAATTTAGAATAAACATGCTCAAAAACCTTTGAATACCAAAATTAGTTGGAATAAAACATATTTGCTACGCTTGTATGAATTTAGGACAGTCATATGGCATTGTCAACAGCTTTTAATAATTAGCCCTAAAATATCGAGTGCCCAACTCCTGGTCCTCCAGACATACAGGTTGAAAATCCTTTTATGACTCAGATTTCAGATGGCAGTGATGAATCTTTAGTAGATGTGTACTTGACATGTTTAAGTTTCATACATCTATATTTCAAAATTAGGTTCATATTTGTAAAAAGTAATTTAAGAAATCCTTACTAACCAATTATGGGAGAGAACATGGTACCAGGTTTAATCAGTTGACCCCCCCCCCATTCGAATCCCTCGCCCCAACCAAATCCTGGGTATACATCTAATTCATCTAGCACGCTTTTTCCTTCCTCTTTTTCCAAAATACAGTGCAGAAATATATCTATACGTTTACAAAAGCAATATTAACTTACTTATATTCATCAGCGCTCTCTACGTTATAGCGTTCACAGTTGTCCAGCAGAAGCACAATATCTGATAAAACATCTGCATTTGTTTTATACCTCTGATCATAAAGCTTACGACGAAGAGTAGCCAAGTCCATTGGATGCTTGATAATTTCGTGATAGTCAGGAGCCTAAAACAAAGTATCAAATGTATTAAATAAAAAAATAATATATAAGATAATTTACTATACGCAAAGAGTAGGTGATAATCCTTTTTAAATAAATAATCCTCAGAAATAAGTTTTTTTTCACATATACTCTTTAGAAACTATTAATTTCTAAGGCTTTGGTCTACGTCGTTGCTATGGCTTGCAAGACTCAGAAATTTGAGTTAATCGATTTAATGTGTGCGTATGTAGGCTTTATAGCTGTAGTTGGTGTAAGTGGATCCCTGCTTTCAAGTTCTATCGACGACAGAGATCCCAATTTGAATACAGATTTTATAAAAAGACATCATCTGATATTCACGAAATGACCATCCAATGGAATTTTAAGGCTAGAGTAGCTCAGCAAGGTTAGCTTTCACCCTCTAGTTCTAAAAAACATAAAGCTCTCCAAGTTTTATCTCACTTGAAACCGAATTCCAACAACATATCACTCATATTACCAACTACGACAGAGTCTTCAACTCTAACTTTCTCCATATTTTGAAAGTCAAATATACAATACCGGATAAAATAGAACTGCAGTAGCTCCGACAGCTAAACCACATACAGGGCATGAATAGCCCTTATGTCCCGAACTTGGTCCTTGATGGACGAGTACATGGTTCTCACCCAAAAGGCCCTCCCCTCTAAAGAGATGAGAGGAAAACTTTTGTCCTACAAACTAGCAAAACTCCTTTACATGGCTGACCACAGAAGCTTTTACAGGAACTTTATTAATGAACTGGTGAAAGAAGAGCCCCACAACGTTGTTCTTGAACAGATAGTATTTCAGTCACACAAATCAATGTGTTCTTTTTCTTTATCTATATTGTTACTCCACCCTCTAGATTTCTTTTTGTCATATTTTAAAACGCCATTAGATTATAGCCATTGGATCCAAAAAAAAAATATGTATTTTAACTAACAGCTACCACTATATTCAGAAAGTTACGGATTATCAGAAGTAGTATTCAAAGAGAGAGAGAAATGGGGGAGGGTGAGGAGGGGAGAGAGGAGAAGGGGAGAGAGGGAGATAGAGAGGAGAAGGAGAGAGAGGGAGATAGAGGATGAAAGAGAGTGAGAGAAAGAGAAAGAAAGGGAAAGGAGAGAGGGGGAGAGAGATAGAGAGAAAGAAAAACACAGAGGAGAGAGAGAGAGAGAGAGAGAGAGAGAGAGAGAGAGAGAGAGAGAGAGAGAGAGAGAGAGAGAGAGAGAGAGAGAGAGAGAGAGAGAGAGAGAGAGAGAGAGAGAGAGAGAGAGAGAGAGAGAGAGAGAGAGAGAGAGAGAGAGCATGGTGAAAATGTATTTAACCTCAGACTTCTTGACAGGCGATAAGAACGGCCAACTATCTCTGTGCTTTTCAAGAGCATCAAGGATTCCCTCAATGATTTCAATATCTACGTTCATATTGTTATTTGTTTTCAGTTCTTCTTCACTTTCTTCTGGTTCTGGTGAAACTACACGTCGACGTGAGCCTGACTTTCTAGATTTCATTGATTCTTCTTCAGATTCTTCTTCTAGAAAAGAAATAGAAGAAAAGTAAATAAAATGACCAGGTCTAAAACTTATTATTTTATTCTTAATATTTTCCTTTATTTTGAAGTTTGTGCCTAAAATGGCCCTGTTAACATTTAACAAAAGTTAACCAATCAACTATCAAGTAATCACAAAATCGAAATTTTGTAAAAAAAAAAAAAAAAAAAAAAAAAAAAAAAAAAAAAAAAAAAAATCCTTATACTCGAAATCTATAGAATCTTATTGGTTCTTGTTAACTGGTTTAACAATAAAACTGGAAAAATATCGATAAGTTTCATTTGTTGAGAATAAAATGTCTAGGGAACCAAGTGTGAGGAGATCGAAGTCTACCTGAGTCATAGGGAACCAAGGCGTGTATTATTGGTTTTTTATTGCCACCAAAATATCCCTTCTATATACAGTTTTCCTATCCGGCCTGTCAATGGGACTTGACCCACCTATCTATCCCTATACGACTGTCCTAACTTGAAAATTCTAAAACATTTTTTAAAACTGGAGCTTTAGATGTTTTTTACCAACCACAAAGTTGAACCTCAAACAGGTTCATTCCATTGTGTCACTAATTAAAATGTCGTTTACCTTGAGGGCATGTAGACTATTTACTTTCGAATTTCAAAAAAAAGAGATGACGTGGCCATTCACGAGTTTTTATTGTAAATACAACTATTATATGAAAAAGACGATGGAACAAAATGTAAGAGAATAGAGAAGGTATTAAAAGTAAGATAGTTAGCACTTGCAACATTGTTGTTACTACAATCCATTTCTCAATCCTAATCTCTCAATTCAACATACTTACGATATCTAAATTATTAATAGGTGAAGAATTCCGTAGCCAAAGGTAAATATTTTTTTCTAAGAGTAAACCGGAGCGTGTTAACCAGAACCAATTGACACATAAAGACAGTACATAACTTAGTTTAATTGTCTTACACTATATGTATATCTTCATTATTAACCTGTCATCAAAGCATGGCGGATTTTCTGGTAGTTACAATTTGTCTGAGAACGACACTTTAGCAATAATTATTGCCAATTACAAAGATTTTGAAAGGGGGAGTGGGTTCCAATACGAGCAATAACATCTGCTGAAAGTTACTCGAAGTTCACTTCCCTTTTCTCATTTATTGTTAAATTTCTACTGAAATGAAAAAGCAAATACTCGTCCCTAAATGGAAAAGGCGTGTCTACGAGACAAAAAAAAACGATCCTTATATTCTACAAGTCCGGGATTGACTCATTATTTACTAAAATTATTTCATAAAAGCGAGAGTAGCCTTGAATAGGAGAAACATATTTTAGCACCTCAAGTTTATAGACTATCAACATTAATTATTAAAAAAGAAGAGTAGGCAAGACAGAATTAAGAAAAACATATTTTAGCTCTTCATGTTTATACGCAATCCACATTAATTTCCACAAAAGGTGGGACGGCCAGGGTGAGGAAAAACCTGTTTTAGCACCTCAAGCTTATACAAGATGTGCATTAATTTCCACAAAAGATAGGGTACGGAAACCAGGATAAAGAAAAACATATTTAACACCTCATGTTTATAGACTATCTACATTAATTTCCACAAAAATTACATTAGGGAAGACAAGATTAAGAAAAACACATTTTAGCACCTCATGTTCATATGTAATCTGCATTAACTTCCACAAAAGGTAGGACAGCCATGGTGAGGAAAAACCTGTTTTAGCACCTCAAGCTTATACACAATGTGCATTAATTTCCACAAAAGATAGGGTACGGAAGCCAGGATTAAGAAAAAATATATTTTAACACCTCATGTTTATAGACTATCTATATTAGCTTCCACAAAAATTACATTAGGGAAGACAAGATTAAGAAAAACATATTTTAGCAGCTCATGTTTATACATAATCTGCATTAATTTCCACAAAAGGCAGGACAACCAAGGTCAGAAACAAACTTTTTTAGCACTTCAATTTTATACACAGTCAGCATTAATTTCCACAAAAGGTATGGTAAGAAAGACAGGATCAGGGAAAAAAATATTTTAGCACCTTGTGTTTATACAATATCTGTATTAACTTCCACAGAAGGTAGAGTAGGGAAGGCAGGATTAAGAAAAACATATTTTAGCTCCTCATGTTTATACACTATCTACTACATTAACTTTCACAAAAGGTAGAGTATGGAAGACAGGATGAAGAAAAATATATTTTAACACTTCTGGTTTATAGACTATCTTTATTAATTTGCGTAAAAGGTAGAGCACAGAAGACAGTATTAAGAGAACAAATTTTAGCACCTCATGTTTATAGACTATCTACATTAATTTCCCCAAAAGGTAGAGTAGGGAAGACAGGATTAAGAAAAACATATTTCTCAAATTTATACGAAATCTGCATTAATTTCCATGAAAGGTAGGACACCTATTTTAGAACCTCAAGTTTATACACAATTTTCATTAATTTCCACTAAAGGTAGGGTAGGGCTGCCAGGATAAAGAAAAACATATTTTAGCACCTCAAGTTTATAGAGTATCTGCAATAGCTTCCATAAAAGGTGAAGTAGGGAAGACAGGATTATGAGAAACATATTTTAGCACCTCAAGTTTATACACTATCTGTATAAATTTCCACAAAAGGTAGGAAAGCAAGGGTTAGGAAAAACCTTTTTAAGTACCTCAATTTTATGCACAACCAGCATTAATTTCCACAAAAGGTAGAGTACGGAAGCCAAGACCAGGAAAAACATATTTTAGCACCTCAATTTCATTGAATATTTGCATTAATTTCGCCAAAAAGTAGAGTAGGAAAGACAGGAAAAACATATTTAAACACCTCAAGTTAATACGCAATCAGCACTGATTTCCAAAAAAGGTAAAGTAAGGAAGACAGGATTGAGAAAACCATATTTTAGTACCACAAGTTTATATGCAATCCGCATTAACTTCCACAAAAGGTAGGACAGCCAGGATCGGCAAAAACCTGTTTTAGCAACTCAAGTTTATACACAATTTGCATTAATTTCGAGAAAAAGTAAGGTACAGAAGCCAGGGTCAGGACAAACGTATTTTAGCGGCTCAAGTTTTTAGACTATCTGCATTAATTTCCACAAAAGGCAGAGTAGGGAAGACAGGATTAAGAAAAGGAAATTTTAGCACCTCAAGTTTATACACAATCTGCTTTAATTTCCACAAAAGGTAGGACAGCGAGGATCAGAAAAATCCTATTTTAGCACCTCAAGTTTATACACAATCTAGATTAACTTCCACAAAAGGCAGGGTAAGGTAGCCAGGATCAGGAAAAATATGAATTTGCACATCAAGTTTATAGACAATCAGGAATGGACTAACGTAAAAGTTCAAGTTAAGACACTGTTACCGGTTTTATACACAGTGCATTTTTCAAAGGCCACCACTGACTGGATGTCAGGAAATAGAGAATGAAGCGGGTTTCAGGAAGAAACAACATGTTTTTAGACTAAATTTATGTAGCGCGTTATTGTTTTTTGAAAAAAAATCTTTTTTAGAAAACACTATTTTTTAGTTTGGAGGGATTTTACAATATTACTTGAGTACATACTATCATATAAACTCTTTTTTTGTAAATACAAAACATTTTTTAAGAGCGATTCCCACAAAAAAGCCTTGTTTCCACAATCCTATTAACTTTCTGGTCATATGAAATGTTTAATAGAACAAGTCAACTAGCTAGATTCAAAGGAAAAATTGCTTGGCCTTAAAGTGAAAGTAAATTATTAAAGAGCATAGCATAACCAACACAAAAATCGTTTTCTAAAAACGGCTTGAATACCCTAACAAGCCTCCATGGTGTAGAGTTACTATTAGACTTTCGTTTGATTCGTCGGATTTGTTTTTGTCTCCTTTTAGACTATAATTCACTGCTGTCATCGTTGTTTTGCTAGTGTAATGTCCGATATTTTTTTCCGTGCTTCTTCCTTATCAGGGCTTTGAAGACGGATTCTTAATTGAATAATTAAACTTAATAATAAATTTGAGATCTTGAATAGCATACAGTTTCAAAAGAGGTACAAAGGCAAAAAGCAGAGAATAAGAACAACCAATTTCATGGCATTAAATCAAATCAACAAAATAAAAAGCGATTTGTCTTTAATACTTAGTTTTTTTGTTGTTTTTTTTTTTTTATTCTGGCGCTCTCCTGCAATGATACATATTTCTGTCGGCCAATTTCACCAAATCTTAGCAGCAATATCCCATCCCAATGTTGCCCAGAAACGATTTTGTTCATCAACTTTACTAAGAACAACGTTTAACGACTCAGAGACATTCCTTATACTGGCTGTTCTTTGCTCAATACCGACCTTGATAATCCGATTTTTTGCCTCTAGCTGATCGGTGATGAACCGACTTAGCCGGTTCTGATCGTCGCCGACTTGACACTTTATCCTCTTCCTTGGTAAGCTTCTGCCGTCTCGCTGGCCTAGCTGAAACAGCATCTTCTTCCGATTCCTCTATTTCTGAAAATGTCCCAAATTCTATTAGTGCTCTTATACTTTCTATACATCTTATTTGCACTTTCTACTGTAACGCATTCTGTATTGAAAAATGTAGAGGTTTACACGGGTCCGCCCATGTTCAATTCCTGTTATTTATCAATGCTGCAAATAAAAATTTCATTTTTATTGATAATGAGTTTAAATAAATTTCAAATTCTCAATTCATTCATCAGGGTCTTCAAAGAGAACACCTATCCATTCGTTTCTTGTTCTCATAATTTCTACTGACTGTCGTGTTTCCACATTTTAATCCCTTTAAATCACTTTTAAAGTGATTTCATTGGGTTCACTTTTTAGGTTTTGAAGATAAAAAAGGGATTTTTTTGCTGATTTTCACGCCGGATTTTAAGCTAGTTTTTGTCTACTGCCACGTGGAAAGAGGAAAGCAGTCTAAGCTTTCAAAGCTTAGAAGAAAGCTTTAAGCTAACGCTTGATGTTGGGTTTAATTCTGTCAGTAT
The DNA here is from genome assembly GCF_032884065.1 of Artemia franciscana. NCBI lineage: Eukaryota > Metazoa > Arthropoda > Branchiopoda > Anostraca > Artemiidae > Artemia > Artemia franciscana. Next base: position 30,823,055 of record NC_088869.1, on the reverse strand, counting down.
TATTTTTCTAATTCTAATGTGTGTTTGTGCTTATTTACATTGTTTGAGGGAAATTAGTTTTTTTCAAAGAAACGGTTGACAATCTCGGCAATTGGTTATCACAAGATTTGGGAGCTTCAGCCTGTAAGAACTGAAAAACGTTCTACCTTCGTTTTTCCTGGGGCTGCATTTGAAATACTTTTGAATTGTAAAAACCACATTTTAAAAGTGTGAATGGATCCTTTGTCATGAAATTTTTAAAAATCTAGGTACGCACTGTTTGGCAAGTAGCTTATTTTTGACAGTTTCTATTCTCACTAAATTTAACATTACTTCCAACCTTTAAACAAAATCTTGGCCACGACAGTCCCATGCCAAACGGCGCCCGGGGTAGCTCTTTCTTGTCAAACTCCCTCTTATTTGGCCCTTATTGGGGGCACACGATTCACATACAGAAAATGTCCCACGTCCCTTTTCCATGGTGGAAGTGTCTTATAAAAAGTTTTTAAAAAGGTTTAAGTTTTGGAACTTTTACACAGGGTCTTTTAAACAAGTCAATCCCCTTACATCTGCAGATACTACAGTTTCTTCAAGGGCATGTTATCCTTGAAGGACGAGGGGCGTAAATTGCGTGATTTACAGATACAACAAACTTTCCACCTATAGAAATACATTTCCTTTTCATAACATGACAGGGAAGGAAAGACTTAACTAAAGTAACTGGCTCAATTTTGTTTATACCCAGTCAATCCCACTTTCTATCAAGTAAACACACCAGTGGCCTGCGGTGACTATGAGCGTGGGGAAAATGAAGTCTTAGAAATGACAAATTAGATTGACTAATTACAAGTAAAGAGTGCATCCTTTTAAATGCAGCATTTGCACTTTTCATACTGAACACCCACTGGAGAACATAAGGCCGAGAAGGCTCTGCCTCACCCAAACAAAAAGTATAAGTGCTTCCCATTTATAATAAACTTTATTAATATTTTAATACGAGTAAAAGTAAAATGTGCAAAACCAATAAATGTCGAAATAGGCTGTAGCATTCAAATTTAATCATTTGTAAATTCGAACGAGGGAAAATACGCAAAATGAAAATTCAAAACTGAGAAAAGGTATGAAAAAAATCCAATTAGATGTTTGGGTTTTGCGAAGCTAGCGTCTACAACAAGACAAAGATGCACGCAGACAAGGAAGCTGATTTGCTCAAATCTTTCCAAGTAAACATAGCTCGAAAGTTGACACGTGTTTTTTTTTAGATTATTCTCATTAATATAAAGGTGAAAAATTGGCTGTCAACTGATTGATGGCTGTGTCCCCTGCCTCCCTTACTGTACCCTACATGCCATTGAAATATACCCATGCAAATATATTCAGTGAGTAAATATCAGATGACGTTTACGTGTGAAAAGGCACATTTTAAGAAAAAGTGCAAGACACACTTCAGTTTCAAACCCGACATTTACAAGATATAAACTACTTTTAAAAGAAACTTCTTAAATTATATAAATATGACTATTAAATACTTTTTGCACTAAGTGAAAACTAATGTTGCTACTTTTTCCATTAGTTTTGCAATTTTTACAAGCATCACACAGAAGTAAACAAAACAGAAATCAACAAATATTATATAAGTTATATGATATAAACACATCATCAAACAATTTTTCCGAGTTTCTTATATCACTACTCCTCTCTTCTTATTGACGCTACACTTTAACAAAGATAAACCTATTCAACAAGTTATTAACTAAGAAACTTTACGACAATCAATATATACCGTCTGATAAACGATTAAAGCATCGCTCAAACAGGTTGTTAAAAAATTCACTATTTTAGTCAGACTAATCATGCAGAAGGTCTATACCCTCATGGAAAGCAATAAATATGTAATTGAAATAAACAGATAAGTCTTACCATCGTTGTTTCTTCCTCTTTTTCTACTTTCTTTTATTTTTTCTTCCACTTTTTCGGCGGCTTTTCTTTTAGGGAGAATCTTGGATGCAATTTCTTCGTCGGATTCTTCTTCAGAGAATTCAAGAGCTTTAGTTGCCTTCCTTTTTCTATTTTCACGCTCTGGCTTGTCGGTCGCAATTGTCTTTGCTCTTGCTCTCGCTAAAAAGTTTAAAAAATATAAATTTTGGAACAAAAAGGAAGCTAAATTCCCTTATACGAGACAAAGATACACACAGACACTTTTCCCTCATTATTTGAAGAAGGAAACAACTCGCCCTTTGGGGTTAAAAACAGCTATTACCACGAATGGATATTCATTTGGAATCGTAACCAGGAGAGATCTTCTGGGTCGAAAACGCCAGTTGATTCCTTCAAGTGAAGATATAACCTGTGCAGCAACACTTGGTAATCAACTGTGTAACCAACTTGCGACGTCTTCCGCATTTGGGAACTTCTGAAAAAGACTGATATTTTAGCTAAGTAGCTCCTCTCCTCCAAAAAATCAGACCCATACTTGAGGATTGAAGTGTGCAGAAGATATTCTTTCAAGGACCCTGAGACCAGACATCTTTTGGTCCTTCAAATTTCATTACTGTTTGGCTTCAAAGTCAAATGTCTTTCAATACGTGATAGAGGCCAATATTCTGTGAATGATCCAAATTTTTGTTTTGTTGAATACTCTACAGGTGGATAAGAACTCCCATAGAATTTGAAATTAGAGCCAGGAGCGTTAGATAGGGGGGAGGGTTGGGAGGGGGGCAGAATTTTTCGCACATTCCTTAGATTTTTACAAATACCTGTTTTTGATCTTTTATTGAAAAATACCTTTTTGGGTATTTTAATTGACCCCCCTCCTTATCTACATTTTGTAAATTGATCTGACAGATAAAAAACAGCATCATTCTTCAGTTTGAAAAATGGAAAAAAACAATTTCTAAGACCATACTGTGTTCTTCCCAATTTGACATAAATAAAACAAGAAAACGATGACCAAAGAAGAACTTATAATGATGAATGATATAACTTATAATGATATAATGATGAAATAACAACGAGTGATAACTAAGAAAAAGTACACATTAAAAAAAAGAATCCCTTCTCGATGGATAGGAAATGACATTCTCGAAAATAAACCTGATTTTAATAACATATTAAATAATAAAACAGTATTTCTAATCAAACTACAAGTTAACTAGTGTCTACAGGGAAAGACCTCAAGGAAAGAACGAAGATACCTCTGACGAGACCTTTCAATGTCTCGGAAATGACATTTTTACTTAAGTAAATAGTGACCTAATTCTTTAATTATAGAAGTTGCCTAGCCCTATTCTCCTTATTGGCAAAATAGTGCATAAACTTTAACTAACTTTTTGGCACCTTCGTTCACAGTTTTTCTTTTATTCAATGCAAGACGTTTATATTTTACGTTTTTTCTCATTTTTCTTCCCTAAGTGCCGAGAGAACAAGAAAGAGAGAGAAGCATAAGGTTTGAAAATGTTCACAGGATAATATATTCAAAATGAATACACAAACCTTTTCCTCTTTTAGCCTTAGGATTGAGACATTCAGGACAAGACCACTTTCCCCTAGGTGGTTTTCTCAAAGGTGGTTCAAGACAAGTCAAGTGATACATATTTGAACACGTATCACAAAGGATGACTTCACCAGGCTTAGAACAAGTTGTACACACTTCCATCGGTCCTTCCTCCTCATCCTCCTCCTCTTCTTCCTTTAAAAAGAAGTATATTAACATTTATAAATATAGTTGGAGTAAGACGCTACCAAAAGGATGGTGCAGCATATACTGAAATCTAATCTTCAGCGTACAAGATATGAGTCAGTTTTACTACTTCTCATTTGAAAATGACACATGCTGAAAATGGCAATGAGTCATAATCTCGTTTCGGAATACTAAAGCAACGCCTCTTTTTCAAGCTCCATAAATGATTAACCCTTAAATAACAAGCAACTCAAGCAGGTGAAGTGGCTGCAGTTGGTTACTTCTTTAAAATACTCATTAATAGGGGTAACAGGTTCTAGAAATGCAGTTTTTTGGCTGAGGAGGGCTTCCAAGTAGTTATTCAACTTTGTCCTGCATAAAAATGGCATACCTGACTGAAAACGGTTTGAACTGTTATTGAAAACAATTGTATTTCGTAAATTTAAAACAAAGTAACTATATATCTTAAAAAAGAAACTATAAAGACAAAAGGAATGGTAAACATAAATAAAAGCTACTTGATAGTTTAATCTGGCTTATTTATACCAAACTAAACACAGGATTAGTTCCACAATCAGGCTAGCAAAGGATATTATAGTTCTTGTAGAACCATTAAGCTTAACTTTTCGCAAGTCACACTGTCTTACAATTTGGGTCTTTCTTATAAAGCTGACTTTTTTTAGTTTAGGGGGAGTGGTAGGTTTAAATGTAATTTGGCTCTCATCCAAATAATACGTATACTACAGAAAACCCTTACAAGGAAGAATAAAATATGCTAAATTTAATGCAATAGAGTATCACCTCTGCTTCTTCCTCCTCCTCGCTTTCAGCTTCCTCTTCTTCCTCAGAAAACAATCTACGTGCTTTTCGAGGGGTTCGTTGCTTCTCCTTAGGCTGACAATCTTTGCAGAACCAGTCTCCTTCAGGTACTTTTGCAAGGGGAGGCTTCAAACAATAAGTATGGCACCCTTTATTGCAGTTGTCACAGATAAGAAGCTTTTCAGGGTCTGATTTTTTGCGACATACTCGACATCGGATCTTTTCAATCGATTTATTCCACTGAATACTGGCATCTGAAATAGCATAATAACAAACTTAACTAATAAATTTTACAGAGCATTGAAAAGAAGGCAGTAGGACGTAAGCAAAGAGAAAGAAGCCAGTAAGGCTCTTTGACAGCCATGCGGCTATCTCAAAATCAATGAACAGTACTGTCAGTTTATATTATGAATACTCAATACTCATTTAAACTATGTTCTTATTTATAAAAGAGTTCGTGGTAACGAACTGTAAGTAAGGAGCGACTCGGCTCAATAGAAACCGAAACAGTTAAAAAACGGAATTTTGATATCAACAGATAATTGGCGTTTTGTGTTGATTCCAAATGTGTAAGATTCATCAAGTTCAATGTTACCCATCAAAAGCTTTAATCCTGAGAAAATATCTTGATCTTTACGCTAAAGTTTACTGCTGGTCCTAAATTTTTTAAGAACGACTCCTAAAACACAAAAACCGTTTAATTAGAATAAGGATCTTTTTTAAAAGTATTAAAAATTTTAGCGTGAAGAGCAAGGTATTGAAGAGGGGAGTAACTCCTTCACATATGTAATAATTTCGGTTCGTTTTGAGTTTTAATGTTGCTCCTTACTTTCAGTTGAAAAAATTTGTTGTTTTTTTTTTTCATAAGAATGAGAATTATGTAAAGCAGAATTAATTCTGAGCATTGTTGTATAAATCTACCAACTCTTGCATTTTTCAAGTTGGGTTTTTACAATTCAAAAGTATTTCAAATGCAGCCCCGGGAAAAACGAAGGTAGAACGTTTTTCAGTTCTTACAGGTTGAAGCTCCCAAATTTTGTGATAACCAATTGCCGAGATTGTCAACTGTTTCTCTGAAAAAACTAATTTGCCTCAAACAATGGAAATAAGCACAAAGACACATTAGAATTAGAAAAATAATACTGACAGAATTAAACCCAACATCAAGCGTTAGCTTAAAGCTTTCTTCTAAGCTTTGAAAGCTTAGACTGCTTTCCTCTTTCCATGTGGCAGTAGACAAAAACTAGCTTAAAATCCGACGTAGCTTTAAATCCGACGTAGTTTTTTAAGCTTTTTAGCTTAAAAAACCTAAAAAGTGAACCAAAATGCAGAGGGCTTCAATCAAAACTAAACAACACATATAAAACAAACTTTTACACACACGAATACCTTAACACGAATCTTCTGACATATGCTCGAACCAACCCTCAATGTCGCATAAGTGGTTTGAAAAACGTGATTGGTCTAGTGCGAACATGCCTCTTTACCTTGCTACACTTAGAGCTCTACTGTCCACCGTACGTGTCCCTTTCCATCTTCTTTACACAAATGCGTACCCTATTATTGACGATGCTCGTGCTGATTTAAATCGCTATTATCGGGACATTATCTTATGTATAAAGCAAGCTGAAGATGTGGCCATCCCGCTGATCCGTGTCAGGCGGAATACCCGAAAACCAATTTGGAAGTTTGATCCTTTGCTGAAAGAAGTCAAGAATAAGGCCAAATTCTGGTTAAGAATCTGGTCTGCCTGTGGTCGACCTTCTCGGAGTACTGTGTTTGATCTAAAACAAAAGACGAAACTCGAATATAAACGCCATCTTCGTGCCGTTCGTTACTCCGGTGAAACTTTTCCGAAAAGTAACAGTGAGTGGCGAAAAGTGATAAATTCTGCCAAGTTTCTGGATGCAAGTTCTAGTGATAATATATCTCGTCCATCTTGGATCGAACATTATTCAAAAATATTTTCGAAAGTTAATTATGCAGTGCATAAGCGTTTCTCATGTTTGCTCGAAAAAAATTTGCCGTCACGTTTATGTCAGAGACATAAGATTCCAGTAGAAAAGTGGGCTATTGTTAAAGTTATTAAGGGTTTACAATCAAAATTTTTGGATACTGATGGGATTAGTGTTTTGAATCTTGTTCCGAATTCTTTTGAACTGGTATCTCATCTCCAACTGTTTTTTCAAACGTCTTTGAGTAGTTCGTGTGTGCCCGACTCGTTCTTATGCGTTAGCGTTACGTCACTTCTAAAAAAAGGAAAAGATCCAGTTTCTTGTAGTTCTTATAGGCCCATAACGGTAGCTTGTACTCTTAGCAAGCTTTTTGAACACCTCCTACTACCTTATATCACTAAGCTTGCTCTAAATGATGATAATCAATTTGGTTTTAGATCTGGGCTAGGCTGTCAGCATGCTCACCGTGCTTTGACTTCTTTATTAAAAGATGCCCATCGACCTCGTCGCGTACTTCATTCCGCAACCCTAGACTTGTCTAAAGCATTTGACAGTGTTTGTCATACTCAAGCATGAACAGCATTATGCCAGAGAGGAGTAAATCTGTCGGTAATTCACGTGCTTCGTTTTGGTACTCCCATTCCTACCTTCGCCTTAAATCATTAGATAATTCTCATTTTGGTCATATCCCTGTTCGTTGCGGTGTAAGACAAGGGGGAGTTCTTTCGCCCTATATTTTTAATGCTTGTATTGAAAATGTATTATCAAAAATATCGACTACGTGCCTACTAGGACCATCTGATATCTCATATCTGGCTTATGCGGATGACCTTCTTCTGATTAGTCAAACTGAGTCTGGTCTTGCCCGTTCAGTGAAGTCAGTTACTTCTGCTTTCCGCGATATCGGCCTGTACCTTAATATTGACAAGTTCGAGTTTCTTGTTTTCAACGGTAACAATTGTTCAGAATCACTATACTGAGGTGGTTTTAGTATTCCTCGTGTTAAATCGTTTCGTAGGCTTGGTATAACAGTTTGCGATTCTATGAATGCTCTCCGGTCTCGTGCTGTCAAAGATATTAGTGATAAGCTGAAGCTCGGTTATTCTAAGATTGTAGCAAATCGTGGACACTATAGGAGAAGTGCGCTAACTCGGCTTTACTCAAATTTTTGTGATCATTCTGTGCTCTTCTGTTCTGGTATTAGGCCACTTCTGTTGACTGGTGATCTAAAACGTATTCACATAAATTATTACCGGTACTACAAATTTCTTTTATTTCTACCTCGTTCTTACCGGAATACAAAACTGGATAAAAAGTATTGAGCGACAGATATTACTAATGCTTTCGAAAAATTATCTGCGAAGCTAGCTATTGAAGCGCTTTATAGGCTAGGATGTTTTCATCGCCTTATCCGTCTTTTTTCCGTATGTGATTAAATTTGTTTCTTTTGTATTACTTTTGCCGTTTTTCTTTTGTATTTTACTCCACTAAACCTCTGTTTTGTGAAGTGGGTGATAAATAAATTATTATTATTATTATTATAATTAACTTACATACAGCTTAGCTTACAAAATTAGACCTGATTCGATCGTCTGTTATAATTCCGTAAGAGTAGCTTACAATTTTAAACAGAAATAGTATAAAGACAATTCCCTCTTTTACTGAGCAAATAGCGAATTTCAAAGCAATTTTTGTATTTCTATGTCACCTAAAAGTTAAGTTAAACATACATGGCCGGAATTAAAGCTTTGATGCTCCTAGGCCCAAACGTTTTCGCTGCTCCTTTTTTGCGAGATTTTCGGGAAAGTCCCCAAAAGTTCGAGGACAGTGGAAGCACTGAACAGAACGCAACTGAAGAGCCAAAAGTAATGAAAGAGAGAGGTGATACCGAACTCTCAACCCCATTCTTGGGAAAAATCTGCTAATTTTAAGCAGCCATGGAATTCATGTGTTGTTTCAAAATTACTTTTCTGCGGATAGGCTGCATGACAGCGGAGTGCCCCTACCACTTTGACGATAAATAACATTGGTCGAGTTTTTATTAAAAAAAAAAAATAGTGATAATTGATTGCACCCTTTGGCATTGTGAACCTCTAGACTTGGGCCTAGAGAGCTTATTCGTAAATCCCGGCCTGTAAACATATGCATATTTTAACCACCAAGATGCCTGAATTGATCCTACACTGGAACTGTGAAAGAAAAACAGCTCCAAGTTTTATATTTTTATTTTTTTAGGTTTTAAACTTTACTTTTTCGGAGTACTTATAAACTATAGTTATTTCCTATTAGTATGCTAGTTAATAAAACTATTCATGTTCTATGAACCGGTAAATTATAGAAATCAACTATTTATACGATAAAAATAAACTATTTAATTACAGTTTAATATAGAAAACTATTTAGAGACAAATAAACCTCTAAATAAAACAAACTCGAAAATATCAACAAATTCGAATTCGAAAAATATTATCAACAAATTCGAAAAATATTACAGAAAACTATTTCATTTTCAAGGTACTTACCAAGTGAGCTCAAATGAAGGAAAATCTGGGGGAAGCTTGTGCACTGTAGTAAAGATACCTCCCATCTTTCACGAGGCGTTCTCTGCTTTACTGGAGGTATTTCTACCGCTTCCTTCTTCTTCTCCTCTATCATTTTTAGTCGTTTCTTTTTCTCTTTTTCATCTTCTCCAAGTGGTTTCTTCAAAAACTTTTCTTCAACACTTTGACTTATTTGAAGAAGAGCACTTGCCAAGTCTTTCACTCTATTTGTTGTTCCATTCACGGATTCAATTCTATTCTCTAAAATTAATCAAAATCATCATTAAATAAATTAACTTATGCGTTACCTTTTGAAAATTTTTTTTAACTTAATTTCTATTTATTTTTAAATTCACATTGTTTTTTTTTCTATTGGTTAATAAAAGGCAAAAATATAAAGCTTTTCTTCGATCTTATCCTTCTTTAGAGATTTACAGCAATCTTTAATAATAGTCTATACAAGTTTTATGGAAGTCTTTTAAAATTAATTCTTCCCATAAGCCAAGGTACTTCTTGTTCTATAGAACTTGTCAAAATTGCAACAGTTTTATTATTTTTTCATGATTTATCATAACAATAAAAATCTTATAAATCCAGGCCTTATTCTAACCTTAAATTATAGCAAATAGGGCAATGGCTACGTAATGTTGATGCTTGATTGAACCACTATTTTCATGATGAAGAACTTATTAAGCCTCATTCGCCTGCCATAACATGAAGAAAAAAAAAATCAGAAACGGGGTCTTTTTTAGGCCAATTCACCAATATCCACGATTATTATTGAGTGACTCGCCTTTGGTGTTAAGTTTTAATTCTTCTAATGTTGCCTTTTATTGAATTTTATTCATCTTTTAGTTGGGCTTTTTATTGGTTTGTCTTTTTTTTCACGTTGACACTTCGCTTTGTTTTGATTTTCTTTGGTTTTTTGGCATTTTCCTTCAATAAAAATTTTTCACGCTGAACAGAGGCGGCTGTCCTCCCGAGATATTCACTTTCTTATTTCCATTAGCCTTTAAAAAAAAAACCGTTTTTTATCGGTTTTTCTTTAGATCTTTTCATAATTTTACATAAAACCTCAAAATCACAGTTCAACCTCATGGACAAAAGGAAATAGACAAGCGTAAGGTATAATAGGTTTAAAGGAAGGCAAATTTAGCAGTCAGCTTCAGGAAACCACGGGAAAAGCATACCAAGAGTAACTAAACGTAACGAATCAACGATTCAAAAAAGCTTCATAAACAAATGATTATACAAATACATAAACAAATAAATAAAACACATAAAATAAACAAATGAAATAAATAAAAATAAATAATGAAATAAATAAAATAAATAAATCCTTCATAAACAAAGAGAACTTCCATAAACAAATGGGTTTTTCCTATGTAAATAAGGAGAAGTGAGTAAGGAACATGTAAATAAGGAACAACAAATTTCATAAACAAAAAACTACTTCAAGACAATCTCCCCCATAAGGCTCCATGGCCGGGAAAGAACATGACTGGGCTATGTAATTAATAATTACGACTTCCTAGTTGGGGAAGCTGAAACCAAATTTATGGCAAATAAGGGAGCAAAATGGGGCTACTCCTTGGAGCGAAGCTGACAATAATATATTTTATCAAAAAAGATAAAAGCAGAAGATCCTTGAATTAAATTGTAGTGAAATTTCGGTAGGAAAGAGATGAAGAGCTACAAAAGAAATGATTGAAGCAGCTACTGGTAATGCTTTAATGAAAAATAAGATCTTTTATTTTTTTAAATAAAAAAATAAAAATGAAGATCTAGATTTAGCCCTTATAATGAGAATATATACAAGATAAGAGAAAAAGAACCAGGAAATAGTTTCTAGCGATAGACATGGAGAATAACATATATTTTGCTAATTATTGAGCTGATTGAATTGAGTCAATGACTCAGTCAATGATTGAATTGACTGAGCTGTATTCGGAATAAAAAAGGACAGAAAAGTAATAATAAAGGCCACAAAGATGTTAGATAAGGGAAAACTTAAATAGAAAAAAGAAGAACGATAACAAATTAGAAAAAAACAAAAACAAATCCAGCCCGAGCATAAGGCGATAAAAATCAAAAGATATAAACTAAGATATAAATACTTCAAAAATACAAGATAATTTACATCCTCCTAGTCCAGTTCGATCGTTTAAAGTTTAAGATGAATCTTTTGCAATTCTATTCCATCTTTCATTGTCTTTCTTGCTCTATTTTTTTCTATATTTTTCACTGTTTCTTTTGCACAACACGGTATTTGAATTCCTTTTGGAATAACAGTGTTACGGCCAAAACAAAGGATGTTCAAATTACAGTCTCTGAAAATATGAAAAAGAAGCAAAAAATTACCTGTAGCATCCTCTGAAGACGTTTCACTCAATCCACTATCTGGCCTCTCTCCTTTCATATCTTTCATGGGTGTGCCAGACACTGTAGACAGCCCTTGGTGATGTAGTCGTCCACCCCACTTTAGTTTATCCGCTTGTCTATCATAACTGTTATTTTCAATGGCTCTTATCCAAGCCTCCCTATTATTCACTTTCAAAGCTCCTAAGCCTCCAGTGAAAATTTTATCTTCAATATCTAAAAGATTCTCACGAAGTTCATTTTCAAGAATGTCGTTAATAGGAGTTCCCTCTGGATGACCCAGAAATGATAAATATTCCTTTTTTTTCTTATGTTTCCTCTCTGGTTCAACTGTAGTCTCCTTTGTATTATCAAGCTTGTGGACTGGGCACGTAGATATAAGGGACTTGATTTCCTCTCTTTTTTTACTCAGATGTGTTTTTAAATGACCCTCTCGTAGGCCTCGCTCACTTAAACATTCTATTAAGATGTCTAAATCGATTGGGTTTTCATAATAATACCAAATCGCTTTTGTTATGTATGTTGCGTGAACTGGACAAGTTTCCTGATTGGCTGTACATCCGAGAAACTTGGTATTAATGAATTCGGTTTTAGCCTGAAAAATTACGAGAAATCACACAAAAGCACTAGGATATACGCAAGACTTGTGAAAACCCGTAAAAAAAAACAGAAATAAAAATCGTAACTGATTAACGTAGAAGTGTTGGCAAACACAATCTTATCATAATGTAATTACTAGAAAATGAATTCCTTCCTAAAGCTTATTTTTTAACAAGAAAAGAAAGAAATGGAATTGAGACTGAGAAAATGACAACACACTATACCTAAGTAAAGTTAAGAAAAGATAATAGCGTCCCTAAAGTATTAGTTTACCCCCCCCCCCCCTCACACACATACACAACACACAGCACACACATACACACATATACAGACACAGAGACACACAAAAACAGACAGAGACATAGACAGACATAAACACTCAGAGACACACGCAGACACACACACAGACAGACACAAAGACAGATAGACAGACGGACACAGACAGACAGACAAAGACAGGCAGACAGACAGGCAGACAGGCAGACAGACAGACAGATACGAGCAAAAACACATATACAAAGACAGACAGATAGAGAAAGCAAAAATTGGTCGATGTATAAGAGTAAGACAAGCAGAAATTAGTCCCTATAATAATTCAGAACAAAATCGTCAGTAAATACTATCAATGAATAATTAAAACTCAAACGATCAGAAATTAAAATAAATAATCCATCAAACATAAAGATAACACACATAATGGCAATAGATGAATATGTACGGTAAACCATAAAATAAGTAGAAATGAAAAGGGTAAAGTCAAATTTAAAACGAACAGAAATTGCTAAAAACAGTGACTGGAAAACGAGCAAAAGTTGCAAGAAACAGGAGTAAAGCTACTGCCCTTTACCTCCCTTTAAACCACCTAAAGGCTATTGCCTCATTTACGTCTTACTGAAAACTACACGTATTTTGAACATCGTGGTTTATTTTTTCAAGACATCAACAAAAACTATAAAGTAAAATCATCATACTAATCAAGATGACTGGATAGAACTAACGAAAAACAAACTGAATGTTTAATATATGATAGTATTGATTCCTGTATGTCTCAGCAACTCAATATTATATTTAATAGAATCTTGATTTTTCATTGATAAAATTGTACAAAATATACTTGCTTTTCAGTAAGACGCAAATCATGTAATAGCCAAAAACGTTTAGAGGCGATTGGTACAGTAGCCCTATTTCTGTTTGAAGTAATTTCTGTTCGTTTTAGGTTATACTTGACTATTTGGCTTAATTTCCGCTTTTTAATTTTACAAAAATATTGGTAGTTTAAAGTCCAACTATTACCGCAAAAGCAGTCTACATATTGTTGACGCATGTCCTTGGCTGTAGCAATGTGCTTGTCATGTTTCAATCGAATCTGGGCTCTTTTGTCTGGAAGGTAAATAAGACTCAGAAGTGGCGTGCACCTCTGAAGATCCTCTCCCTCTCTTTTCTAGATCCAGGTTCTTGTCCCTACAAAAATCTTGTTCCTACAAGGGTCTAAGAAGAAGCATGCACATCTGAAAATGATGGTTCTCATATCCTTTTGACCCAAAGTAACAAGCATAAGATGTTCCGAAACTCAGTGTTAAAAAAAAACCGCCAACTAACGTGCTGAGAAGTGAGAAGTGATTTTTGAAAGGTCATGGGCCCACATTCTGTCTGGAAAAGTAAGGAACGGAAGTCCTTTCATTATTTCGGTTCAACAGAGCACAACTTTCCGGAAAAACGGTGGCGTTAGAGTAGAGGGGCCAGGTGGACCACGTAGGTATTGGAATCATACAGAATTAAAATTCCAACAGAAGCCCAGTTCAAGCTTGACTTACTTACTTGACTTAAGTCTCCTGCCGGGCACTGCTCGGCGTAGAGTGACGTCTGCCTCCTCCACCCACTTCGGTCCATGGCGAGTATTTGCTCTTCGCCCTGTCTGATGTTTGCCATCGCCAAGAACTCGGACAGGCTGTCGGACCAACGTTTCTTTGGTCGGCCGCGAGGTCGCTTCCAACCAACTTTGATATGGTCGAAGTCATAGATCATCTTTGCGGGTAAATGTGGAGGCATTCGAAGCAGATACCCGAACCATCGTAAGGTTCGCTCGGCTGCTTGAATCGAAAACCAAGACTGCTTTGTGATCTGCAGAAGCTTTTCATTGCTGACGAAGTCGGACCATCGTAGGCCCTCAATCATCCTCAGGCTCTTTGCATGAAATATGTCTATTTTCTTGAAGGTTGCAGCTGATGCTTGCCATGTCTCAGCTCCGTAAAGCATCACAGAGCCGACTAGAGCGTTGAAGATCCGCAGTTTCGTTGTGCGACTGATATTTGGTTTTCGCCAGAGGTGACGATTCAGTCTACCCATGACAGAAGACGCTTTAGATAATCTTGCCTGCAGCTCGGGGAGAAGTGAGCCATTTGAATAAATTACGGAACCCAGGTAGGTGAAGTCTTTAACAACCTCGATGCTAGTGGTGCTGTCCAGGCTAACTGGAGAGTTAACAGCAGAAGACGGGTCTATGGCCATAATTTTAGTTTTGTTCCAGTTTATATGCAGTCCTACTTTGGCAGCCTCTTCTCGCAGAATTCGGAGCGCTTCCAGCAGCTACTCCATGGAGTCCGCCAGAATGGCCAAGTCATCGGCAAAATCGACATCTGAGATGGTATGATCTCCGAATTTGAGCCCAAAGCTGAGACGTGAAGTGGTTTTTGTCATAACGTAATATATGATGGCATTGAAGAGCTCTGGGGCCACTGCACATCCTTGGCGCACCCCTGTCGTGATTTGAAAGAACGGGCTGCGCCGACCATTTATTTGTACACAGCTCTCCGTCCCATGGTGCAGCGCCTTGAGAAGTCTGCAATATTTCTAGGATAGGCCAGTCAACTCTAGAATCCACCAAAGAGCTTTTCGATCGACTGAGTCAAATGCAGCACGGAAGTCAACGAAGGCAATAAATGCTTTCTGTCGGAACTCTGTGGTCTTCTCTACTATTTGTCGGATCGTGAAAATCTGCTCGATGGTTGAACGATCTGACATAAAACCAGCTTGCTCCGGTCGCCGGATTTTTCGAATGATGCTCCGACATCGATCCAGCAGGACCATTGAAAACAGTTTGCCAGGGACTGACAGTAGGGTTATTCCCCGGTAGTTGGAGCAGTCGCTTACCGAACCTTTTCTCTTCCATAAGGGGATGATGACACCCTTCCGCCAATCCTTGGGAATTATCTTTGTTTGCCAGTTTGTAGAGAACAGGGTGTGTAGAAACAGGAGCATTGCAGGACCTCCATATTTTAGCAGCTCTGAGTTTAAGCCACAGATATCAGCAGCTTTATTATTCTTGAGTCTTTTTACTGCATGTCCAATTTCTGAGGGGCTGAAAGGCTCATCTGGAGGAATATCTGTTCCAGGTCTTTGACTGCAAGGTTGGCTGGGACTATCATTAGGAGGCGCAGACGGACCAGTATTGTTGAGGAGCGAAGAGAAGTGGTCCTTCCACCGCTCAAGACAAGAACCTTCGTCAGAGAGAAGTGCACCATCCCTGGACGGGACGGGACCCAAGGTGGGAGTTTTATTTTCAGTGAGGTCTCGGAGATGCTTGAATAGGCTGCCCATGTCTTTCTTTTTTGCAGCTAGCTCAATTTCATCGGCTTTCCTTGCAACAAACTGGGTTCTATCCCGGTGAATGAGTCTGTTCCGCACTCCATTGAGCCTCCGATATGTGGTCATGTCCCCAAGAAGTCTTGTCTTCCGTCTTTGCTCTATGACTTGCAGTGTTTCATTAGTTAGCCATGATTTCTTTGAATAACTCCTCTTGCCAAGCACTAGTTGTGCTACTTCACTGGTCTGCAATTTAAAATGCTTCCAGAGATCTTCGCTGCTATTAAGTGAGCCAAGGGCCTCGAAGCGATTCGATATCTCGATACTGTACTTCTGGCGAGTATCTGGTTCCTTTAGTTTCCCAATATCTGCAGCGACGGGTTTTCTTTTCGATCGTTGTGCATGGAGGCGAAGCCGAAGATCGGCGCACACAAGCCTATGGTCTGCGTTTCCAAGCTCTGCTGATCTGTAAGTTCTGCAGTTCTTCACCAATGATATCCAGCGTTTGGAAATAATGACGTAGTCAATCATCTTCTTTGTATGACCGTCATTACTATACCACGTGTACTGATGAATAGTTTTGCGTTGGAAGTAGGTGTTTGCAATGTAAAGGTCGTGAGATCGGCACAGTTCAAGTAAGTGTAGCCCATTGTCGTTAAGTGGGTCGGGGGATACAGGACCAACTGTGCCACGCCATAAACCCATATCACCGCGCACTGTCGCATTAAAGTCGCCAAGGAGAACAGTTATATCATGGGGGGGGGGGTACTGTTGCAAGGCATCTGGACGAAGCAGAGTAGAAATCCTCCTTAGTTGCATCATCAGAATCATTGGTCGGGGCATAGCATACGATGACAGTCATCTTGCCATGCTTTTGTCCAAAGCGGCTCTTCATTAATCTGTCCGATACAGCTTCGTGTAAAAGTAAGGCCTTTCTTGTAAGGCTATTTAGTGCAAGGCCAACAACATTCCTTCTCGAGCTTCCTCCAGACCAGAGCAATGAGTCACTGTTACCCATTCGCTCTTCTCCGCTTCTGGTAAGACGTGTTTCTGTAAGACCTGCAATTGACACTTTATTCTTGCGAAGTTCTTCAGAGAGTAGGTTCTTTGACGCAGGTGCATTCAAAGTCAAGACATTCTAGGTGGCTATTCGTAGCCCCCTTCGGTCCATAAGGTTTAGTCTGTCAGTCTTTCTGACGTCGTCAGCATGTCCATTGACGCGCGATGGTCGAGATCTTAAAAAGGAATCCGGGTCCGAGGCTACATTGTCACTTTTCGTAGCACTTAATTTTCGGGTGGAGGGTCGCTAGCCCAACCGACCCTAGGCCTGGAATCTGATTAGAGCTAGGTTAAACCTAGGTACTGAGATTCCCAGGGTGGGCTCCACCCGCCAAATGAGGTTGCAGCCGTCCTGATCGGAGTGTTTAGTTAGGGGAGAAGCCCCATATCCAGAGGCACGTGGTCAGCAGACAGAGTCTGCCTCATTCCGGACAAACTCCATTCACCTCAAGCATTCAGTTCAAGCAAGATACAAAAAACCAACATGTTTTTTTGCAAAAATTTCACAGTGACAACGAGAGGAGTTGCAAGGGCTAAATACCCACTATATGCATCCGATAATGCTCATTGGAAATCCTTGTATTCGTCCGGTAAAAAAAAAAATAATAAAAAGTGCCAGACGTCTATTTTTTTCAGATAGAAGTCGTAAGTGACGTAAGTCGTAAGTGCAGTCACAAGTCGTAGAATTGATTCAGCTGCAACGATTTGCAGTAGGAGGGACAGGGGAACATTTTAATAGGAAGGGTCATGTGCCAGCATTATGCTTCTAGCAAAACATATTGAAAATCGTGTGACAGACCTCTTGCCTACTTTATGATCTGAGAATACAGATTTAAAATTCGTGTGTTATCCATAATCAGACAAGATAAAATATGCCTACCTTTGTTCTAAAAAGCTGACAGTGGGAGAGGCGGGGGGGCTACAAACGAGGCTTCTGGTTCAGTTTGCTTCTGCAGATCAAGACTTTGCTGGTTTCTATACATAGTTATTATCTGATTTCTTTTTTTGTTAGCCTACACTTGATTTCTTTTTTGCTAGCCTACGTGTGGGTGGAGCTCGTCCAGAATGAAGCAGACCTTGGGTGACCTTGACCACTCAATAGTTAGACTCCTCTAGCTAAGCATGTCCCAGGCCTAGGGTCGGTTGGGCTTGCGACCCTCCACCCGAACCTAATTGCAACGAATAGTGATGTTATTGCCTCGGATGATCGATCTCCTTTTTACCCTTCAAGACCTCAGCATGTCCCCGGACCGAAATCTGACCATCGTTTGAACCTTATTGACCAAGGTGGTCTTCGCCTGGCCACCTGGAACATTCTGACCCTTAACTTCTCTGGAGCGAAGTCAATGCTTGCGCTAGAACTCAAGCGTTTTGGTGTGGCTGTAGCAGGCGTAACTTAAGCCCGCTTATAGGAAACAACTCTAAAGGCATTGATGAAGGCTATCACCTAATCTGGTCGAGTGACCAGAGAACCAAAATTAATAGTCACACTTGTGCTAGATTCTCGGACCAGGAGGTGCCTCCTTTCTTACGAGCAAATATCAGAGAGGATACTAAGAGTGTAAATCCAGCACAAACAGGAAAAATGGACCATCATTGTCTGCTACGCCCCAGCAAACCAAGCCTTAGATGAGATTAAAAATCGTTTTTACGCCCAGCTGGCTAGCATCCTAGCAAAAGTATCCCCTCATGATGTTTTAATCTTTCTTGGCGACTTCAACGGCAGTGTCAGAGATACAGACGGCGTTTGGAACAATGTTCTAGTACCTGCAACACCAGACTGCTTGAACGACAATGGGCTAAGGCTCCTTCAGCTGTGCAACATGCACGATCTCGTGATCACCAACACCCCTTTTCAAAGGAAAGATGTTCACAAATATACCTGGTATAGCAATGACGTACGAACAAGAAAGATGTTAGATTACATAATCGTGTCCCGACGCTGGCGTTCCTCTATAACTGATTTCCGAACTTACAGAAGTGCAGAATTGGGAAACACCTACCACAAGCTTGTCGTCTCTAACCTTAGACTACGCCTGAAAGCCCAGAAAAGTGATCACCGTCCCCCCAAATTAGATCTGAACAACCTCGCAAACTCCAACACGCACCAGATCTACGCTGTCTCCATCTCAAACCGTTCGACTGTCTTGGTCAAATCTGAATTTCAGAATCTGAAGAAACATGGCAACTATTCAAGGACGGCGTATTGCTTTCGGCTGAAAGTACTATCGGTCGTCTGAAGCCCAGAAAAAAGTCCTGGATATCACAGGAAACTCTAGATGTTATTGAACAGCGTCGCAAAGCACGACTAGCAAAGGACATGGTTACCTACAGACGTCTAAACGGCATAAGAAATAAATTCCTCCACAGAGACAGAAAGCTGTACACAGACAAAAAGGCCGCCGATCTTGAGGAGGCCGCCAGAAAGGGTGACACATGCGCTCTATACAAACACCTTCGGGATCTTACAGATGGAAAGCCATCCTCCCTAGGCCCTATCACATCTAATGATAGAAATATTCTCACTGGCGAGAGCGCTCAACTGTCTGCCTGGAAGGATCACTTCTCTTCACTTCTCAATCTGGACTGTGTTAGCCAGCCTAACCCTGACCTTCTTCAAGTTACATCCAGCACCCCTGAGGCCCGTGTGAAAGTGTGCAACACCCTTTCACCTCTATAGAAATCCTGAAATCTCTGAAACGGATGAAAAACAGCCGAGCCCCAGCAGTCTGTGGTATCCCTGCAGAACTGCTGAAACATGGTGGGGCAGCGACCCTTCTTTGGCTACAATCACTATTCTCCATAGTATGTCGTACAGAATGGATTCCAAGAGACTGGCAAGCGGGCATCATTCTGCCTCTCTGAAAACGGAAAGGCAGTCGAAGAATCTGCTCCAACTATCGTGGCATCACACTCCTCTCTGTGCCAGGGAAGCTCTTCGTTATGACCCTCCTGGACCGCTGTACCACTTTCCTCAGAAGCCAACGAAGAATCCAACAGGCTGGCTTCATGCCAGGAAGGTCCACCGTGGAGCAAATATTCACAATGCGGCAGCTGATAGAAAAGACTCGAGAATTTCAACAAAAAGCATATGTTGCCTTTGTCTGTCGACTGTTCTCTGTCTCGACTGTTTGTCTGTTCTGTCGACCGGCAATCACTCTGGCTCATACTGAAAACAACGGGACTACCAGCGAAGTACTGCAACCTTTTCGAGCGGCTCCACGAAGGGGCTGACAGCTGCATGCAAGTCAATGGCAGACGCAGCTCATCTTTTGAAATCAATACTGGAGTCCGTCAGGACTGTGCTGCTGCTCCAGAGCTATTTAATTCTGTCATCGCCTCCAGTTTGGGTTGCATTACGGTGATAGAGTACTTTCAGACGCTGACTATGCCGATGACCTTGCTCTTGTCTCCGATTCACCGTCGAAGCTCACAGAAGCCCTACAGATCCTTGCTGATGAAGCCTTAAAGATAGGGCTTTCGATTAATTGGCAGAAGACAAAAGTGATGTTTGTTGAGCCCCGTGACTCACCGCGTCCCCTGCCAGTCCTAATCGTCGGTGACAAACCAGCTGAGAATGTTGAGGAATTTACATACCTTGGCTCTATCCTCTCAAATGATGGATCAATCTTCAAAGATCTAATGCACCGAATCGCCAAAGTCTCAGCAGCAGTGGGAAGACTAAGTGCCCTTTGGAGGAAACCTTCTATCAGCCGTAGGACCAAGATGCGCATATACAATGCTTCGGTGGGATCCGTGCTTCTTTACGGAGCCGAAACCTGGCCAGCCACTCAGTCTGTGCTTAGCACCGTAAATATAGCCCAAACAAAACATTTTCGCCGCATTGAAGGACTACGCTGGTACGATTTTGTTAGCAACGAGAACCTCCTGGCGTTAACTGCTCAAACGCCCTTCTCAGTCCAACTCGCCCAACCAACACTACGCTGGTACGGACATCTCCTTCGCATGCCCCCCGACACTTTCGCACGAACGATTTTCGACTTTGATCCCGTGCTGCACGGCGGGAAACGCCCAAGAGGTCGTCCCCCAACCAGATGGAAGGACACGACAGGTGCCTTCTTAGCCATGGCAAATATTCAGGAGGACGTCCACATCCTTGCAAGAGACCGGTCTAAATGGAGGCACCATGCAGCATCACTCTCGACGCTGGAAGCATTTCGGCAGTAGCATTAAGTCAATTAAGTCTACGCTTAACAATTATTTTGTCAACCACTGGATATTTTTAGAGCAGCATACGTCAAAATTAAATTTTCTATAAAAAAAAATTGGTGGTATATGAAGGCAAGATTTCGAATTGCTCTGGATAAGCAGCCTCCTACCTCGAGGATAAGCAAAATCTATTCTTTTTTGGTTTCAGACAAGAATACATTATGTCATATTTATCCGTCTTGCTTAAGGTTGACGCTCACCTGAGCAAAGCCGTTCACGGTCCTTAGACCAAAGACAACACTAACCTCAATTAAAATGATTTTTCCTCTTTTTGTAAAAACTAAGGGTGGTTACACACTTGCCACTTTCTCTCAATAAGCCGAAATCTGTGAAATACAGACATATAAAAAAGACCAAAACCGAAGTGCTTTATCAAAGAACTACTTTACAAATGTCAACTTCCAATTCAAATCGATGGTGAAATTTAAGAAGAAGATTCCTTCTTCTTCTAAGGATAACATTGGAAACGGACCTTATTCCATGTTTATAATTTTTCATCACTTGGATTAAGTCTGCAATAAATCGACCATTCATTTATTTGAATCATTTTATTTTGTTTATTTAACTATTTCTAAATTCCTAACTGTTGAGAAAACTAGATCACAAGAATAAGTGTGGACAGACAGGGAAAAGCCTGACATAAACACGAGGATTCTCAAAAAAGAAAAAAAAACTACATTTTAGGCATAGAAAGCAACCTTAAACAAAATATAAATAAAATTAAAATCAATGAAAAAATAGGAAAATTTAGAGTAAGAACTACAGTAAAACTGGATGCTTGACACACAGCGTGACAATATTTTTGTAATACCATACGGCTTTCATGCCGTCTTATTTATTTTATTAAGAAGGCGTCAATATACTTTTCAAGCTATTTTAAATATATTTACAAGTGTAAATGTGTTGAAGGACTAAATTAGTGAAAATGTAATTAAACTGCCCATTCCCTCAATAACTTTTTCTTACCAAAGGCGTCATTTGGAGGAGGGAAAGGAGAAGAGTAATTGACTCCAAATAATTTAGAAAACATCATAATATATTAAATAAACCTAAATGATAATTGGTAAGAAACCTTTCGTTTTACAGCTTTACAACAACTAGTGTTAATATTATTGCATCTTACATATCTTGAATGTATCACTCACGATTTTAAAGATTATTTGATTTAATATGAGCACCGTATTCTTGGGAGTCGCCTTATAAATTGTTTTCAATTCCTGAGCATAAACTTGTTTTAAACACCTTCTATTGAAAGTCACTTCCATACACAAACTCAAAATTTTCATTATTTACTCAGTTTTTTTTGTCTCTTTCTTTTTCCCCACATCTGCCGGATTCTTGCGTTCTCATTATTGTTTTGAATAAATAAGCAGTAAGATCAAAGATGCTTGTTTTTTTTTTCTTGTTTTTTTTTTTTTTTTCATTTCACACATTTACTCTTTTCTGGGCTTGCAAAGTAAAATAAGAAAAAATTATATCTCTTCTTGACATAGTCTGAAAGAGCTCCCATGGAAATTTCATCAAGTGTCTACGTTTATATATTTCCTGGCTCATATTCCAAAGGTAGAAAGGGACGCAACGAAGAAATAAAAAAAAAAGACAAAAGAATGAGCATTCCGGTACCAAATTGAAACTTGCAGAACAAAAACCAGAGACAAAATAGAAGATACGTTGCTGATTATTTAATTCACGGTTATAATTCTCAGACAAAAAAAAATCCGCGACTTCTCGTTTTTAGTTTGTTTTTCCATAATGAAAAACTGCCCACGTCCAGAAGATTAAAATGAAATTGATTAAAGGGCTTCTACAGCAATTTGGACCCTAAGACTTTTCGCGAAGAGTATATATAATAAACTACTTACTTTGACTTCTGTTTTTCTCTCTTCTTCTCCATTATTGTCATTTAAGTGTCTTTCTTTGACACTGTCTTTAATGGCTTGAATATCATCTTCAATAGTAGTTGTATCAGCTTTTGCAGCAGGTTCCTCTTCTTTTGTTGTCCCCTTTTTGATAAAATACTGTCTAATGTCGTTTTCCTTTTTGACTGGTACCACTTGTCTCAGTGCGTTTTCTTCTGTTGGTTTTTCGACAACTTTTTGGATAGCTTCTTCAGTGCTTTTATCAACATCCGGATTATAGGGAGTTGGTTCAGACGAACAAGGTCCCACAAATTCATCGTCATGTTCTACAAAAAGTCCAGGTAAAGATGAGAATGTCCAAAATCGACGATAAGCTCGGTCTCTTCCTAGTGGTTCAAGATTTGTAGTTAGCTCTAGCTTTTCTATTTGGCCCTTTAGCTTGGCCAAAGATTTATTAAAGTTCTCTTTTTCCATCAAATCCTCTTTGTCCCAGTTTGATTTTTTGGCTTCAATCGCTTCAGCCGTTAGTGGTGGATCTTTTTTCTTATCTTCTTCAATCTGATTTGCTCTCTCAGTCGCAACCTCTCTCTGTCTTTTCTTCTCAGCAGCTTGCAAATTTCTAACCTCATTTCTAGAACTATGCAA
Organism: Artemia franciscana; assembly: GCF_032884065.1. NCBI lineage: Eukaryota > Metazoa > Arthropoda > Branchiopoda > Anostraca > Artemiidae > Artemia > Artemia franciscana. The sequence goes on along the minus strand of NC_088869.1, from coordinate 30,799,729 downwards.
CTGATTAAATCTATCTTCAAGTTCATCCCTTGTTGCAGCATACGTCAATATCTGCAACATCAAACACTTTAAGACTTTCAGTTTATCACCCATAGACAATTCAAAGACAGTATGAGTTGCAAGTCTTTGAAGGATTTGAGGTTCCTCACGTTTAAAATCATATCCAGGGTCATCCTCACTTATATATCCACCTCTTTGCTGGAAACGCCATTTCGCATTGGACTCACCTGTCTTGCTACCTGATTGCAAAATGTGTAGCCGAAGCATTTCTGTAAGAGTCAAAGCATCCATATTCAGGTGTTGCAATGACAAGCCATAAGTCAACTTAGTAGATCGGGATTCAACTGTATCTCCTGGGAAAAGAAGAAAACGTTAATAAGAAACGATATTGAAAGATTGGCGCTGCATATATTCCATGCAGCACCTTTACATTATAACATTTTCATGGATCCAAGCCGATGCAATTCTAAATAAATTATGTTTTGCCTCACTTTGCATAGATTTCTTTATATTTTTGCATCGAAAATCATCTTCAGGCTTATATTTTACATACAAAACTAGTGAGGAAAAAGAAAAATCATTATTAATACTCCACACAGTATTAGTGCATGCTTAAACCATACATAAAAAAAAAGAAATATCGCAGTTATTGGCCTTCTACAGCTTTTTACATTATAAAATGGGTGTTCTCAATTAATGGTGTTTTGCACCTCTTTCATTTTACGACTGGTATGAGAATCTTCTTTTGAGAATCAGGGCCTATTCCAACGTATGTCTAAAAACAAAGGGACGGGGAAAGAGAGTCCCTAATACCTTAACAGTAAAAGTCAACCAAACGGTTCCTAATCAAACTTGGCCAAACCAAACAGCTATGATACGGGGTCCCAATTCGATAAGACTAATGTGAAGGAAGGAGTACATTGTTGTGATTTGCATCCGTTAGAAAGGCTAGTTATATCTCGATTAAATTTGGTGAAGATTAGTGGAAGGCTTTCCATAGCGCCTTTAGAAGTTTCAAGGATTCAATAGTGTTGCTCCGTGATTGTGTCCCATATGCTATACATGAATGAATGAATGAATGAACTTTATTACTCGTAAAGTAAAAAAAAACACAAAGTACGGAGTATTATAAATAAATAAACAAAAACAAATACGATAAACAGCGAAGAAAAACAAAATTCAAACTAACAAAAGACAATATGGACTAATCAACCAGTATCTATATGGAAAAAAGGCTGCAGAGGGTCATAAACGTGAATAAAGTTGACAGTCTTTTTACATAAATCATCACTTGAAGACCGAATCCGAGAAGGCACATCTACTAAACCAAATCGAGCAATTATTTTTTTGTTTCGGTGCCATCTAGGAAGCCGGAGGAGGAATTTGCAATATCTGAAATAAGCCGTACGTAGAGAATGTCGATCTTTCTTACGAAACAGATGAGCCATGCCTGATAAAAACAAAAGCACAGGGGCGCAATAAGCGTTGTAAATCATACACAAACCGTTACGGTTGTAACGGCTTTTGTTTGGGGATATTTTTCCGTAAGCGACGCGTAGGTTTTTCACGGCTTGATTCACTAGGGATGAACAGGTAGCGGAAAGTGTTGGGCCGAAACACAGACCAAGCCAACTAACTAAAGAAGAACATGGTAGAACTGCAGTCCCAGTAACGAATGGAGCGACCGCATAAGGGCTATTAAAACAAATAAACTCGCATTTAGACGCATTAACTGACAGTCCAATCTTAGATAGTTCATTGGTTAATATAGTAAAATTAGAAAGCAATCCACGGGGAGTCCGGGCAACAAGAAGAACGTCATCTGCATATGCAATAGAAGACAAACCAGTATTACCGTAAAAAACAGAACTTCTAAGGGGACGCAGGCACGATGCAAGCACGCATTTAAATATACTAGGAGACAATACGGCACCTTGCCGAACTCCCATATTAATTTTTACCGGGTCAGATATTCGGCCATTCCAGGTAACTTGAATTTTAGACTTTGAATACCAAGAAGACAATAAACTTAGTACGGAAGGATTAACACCTGAAGACGCAAGGGAAAATAGAGCCTGAGAGTGCACAATGCTATACTTGTTACAACATTTCAGGGGATCTTAGCATCCAAAGTATAGTTTTAGATCGTCTAAGTTGAAACGTCATTCTTCACTTTCTTTTGAAAAGACTTCGTCATTTAAATGGATTATTAAATCTTTTTAAGGTTGGTAAAAGTAGTTTTTGATCCTCCAGGCAAGTACTCCAGGGCTCAAAAGCTTCAAACTACTCGACGGAACTACCCTTCCGTGAAGTTCTGGGATGTATTTTCGCCACTCTTCCTACCAGTCAGCAGTATTCCTTTTTTTAAAGGCATTATCTCAATAGATGTTATGAAACATGTATTAGTATGAAATTTACATTAACAGCTATATTGAATCTAAACTTAAAAAAAATATGCATTAAAAACATTAATTTTTTTCACTGTTTCTCTTGAAATATTGAAGTGAACTTAAAAAGAAATTAAATGTTTAATTGATTTCTTTTTCCCTTTTTACCTCGAGTAATCAGTTGAACAATATATTATTTTCTAAAAAAAAAAAAGTGAAGAAAATGTTCTCTGCGTTTGGGAGACCACGATAGAGCATATAGAGGGAAAAATATCAATATCTTAATGGATTCCTAAAAAAAAAAAAAAAAATCTTAACTGTTTATCATAACTAAATTACCATAGCTGACACACAAAATTCTTACCATTTCCAGCACCATCTTCTTTAATTTCCTCATTCTCTTGCTCTTGAAGACTGAAAATAGCGCGAAGAAGCACCTGAATCAAATCATTGAAGGGTCCTAGGATTTCCTTTTCGGCAACAGCCCTTTCGAGCAAGTCAAAATCTACTCCTTGAGTGAAATCGTCTTTCAGATCTACTTCCTCAGCAAATGCTTGCAGAAATTCCAAAATCATTAGAAAATCGCCAAAGAGAGCATTCGGGACACGACATCGAACTGGATTGGGCATGGGCAATTCCTGTTATAAGCAATAAGTCGGTCAAATTTAAAAGCTTTAGCATTAAGATAAGTATTAAACAAGATTATTGAACAAAAAAAAAACTCTTGTTTTCCTATACTTGGGCGCAGACATGAACGCTAGGATTTGGTTTGGCCCACACCTCAGGGAGAGAAGGTAGACATTCGTGCTGTAATAATAAATACGCTCAGTACAAACTTGCTTGTTTATTATAATTATAAACAAAAACCATTTTAATTACGAAACATTATAAATCCAATCTTAAACAGAGATTATTGTTACATTTTACATCTCTGTCATTTTACATTTATTGTTACATCTCTGTCTGTCTCTCTGTCTCTCTTTAAGCTATTTGCTAAATTTTCGTCCCCAAAAGCACGTATCCTCCGCCTTTATACTTCTTTTATCCGTCCACAGCTTGAGTATCCTTGCCCGGTGTGGCATTTCGGTCTTACCTTGGATCAGTCCGATAGACTAGAAATTATCCAGAAGAGAGCTCTGAGAATCATTTACGGTCAGGGCAAGGTGCCTTACATTTTCTTTCTCAAGGAATCCCACCTCCCTACCTTGGCAGCCCGAAGTGTTCTCTTTGTACCAATTTCGGAAATAATCTGCGTTGTAACCCACACTTTCAATGTATACTCCCAGCCCATTATTGCCCTCCAAAGCCCTGTTTACCTCGATCAAAAGCACAAAAAATCCAGTTTTAAATCATATTAATGCAAGAACTGAGCGCTACAGAAAGAGCTTTCTACCAGCGTTTGTTGAAATCATAAATAAATGAAATTTGTAATGCACCATGTTAATGTATCATTTATATTGTTAATATGTTAGTTTTAATGTTCCATTTTAATCTGACATTCTATTGACATTATTCTATTCATATACTCATTTTTATTCGTTTTACTTATGTTACTTACTTTTTACTTATGTACTGATTTTTATTCATCTTATTCATTGTACTCATTTTTATTTGACAAGCCAGTTGGGCCCATTGCTGTAAGCTATGTTTATATATTGTACTTTTGTGCTTATGTATATATATATATATATATATATATATATATATATATATATATATATATATATATATATATATATATATATATATATATATATATATATATATATATATAAAATGTACGCTAGCTGACAGACAGCAACAAGTTCGGCAGTTTTTTATGCTGTGAGAGTTTGCTTGTTAATAAAGTACTATTCTATTTTATTCTACATTTCCGTGAGAAGCACAAAAACCATGTAAAATAACGACCCGGATTTAAGTTTCCTATAGAGTTCTGCATATGGTAGAATAAAGGAACACTCTTTGAACTAAGAACAAGAGCTCACATGGCACTTGTGACGAGTTCGGAAGAGCCGAGAGCTCATATGGTATGAGCTCTAGCAAAATTCAAAGAATCAATAGGTTGCTTTAGAAGGAAAATCAGAGACTTAATGCTGGTCGGGATTTAAAATAAGATCTCTGAGTCACGAGGTCCTTCTAAATATCAAAATTCATTAAGATCCGATCACCCACTCATAAGTTAAAAATACCTCAATTTTTCTAATTTTTCCTCTCCCTTCAGCCCCCCAGATGTTCGAATCGGGGAAAACGACTTTACCAAGTCAATTTGTACAGCTCCCGGACACGCCTACCAATTTTCATCGTCCTAGCACGTCCAGAAGCACCAAACTCACCAAAACACTGAATCCCACCACCTAACTCCCCCCAAAGGGAGCGGATCCAGTCCGGTTACGTCAGTCACGTATCTACGACATTTTTAAGCATTTTCCAAGATTTCTGGTTTCCCCCTCCAGCTCCCCCAATATCAACATATCTTGTCGGGATTTGAAATAAGAGCTCTGAGATATGAGTTCCTTCTAAATATCAAGTTTCATTAAGATCCAGTCACCCGTTCTTAAGTTAAAAATACTTCAATTTTTCCAAATTAACAACCCCCAGCTCCCCAAAGAGAACAGATCCGTACCAATTATGTCAATCTCGTATATATAACTTGTGCTTATTCTTCCCATCAAGTTTCATCCCGATATCTCCACTCTAAACGTTTTCCAAGATTTCCGGTTTCCAAGATTTCTGTTTCCCCCCTCCAGCCCTCTATGTCCCCGAATCCAATTAAAATTTAAAATGGACCATCTGAGACATAAGATTCTTCTAAATATCAAGTTTCATTGAGATCCGATCACCCATTCGTAAGATAGCCTACCTCGATTTCATGTTTTCCAAGAGTTCCGGCTTCCCCCTCCAACTCCCTTCAATGTCACCGGATCTGGTCGGGATTTAAAATGAGAGTTTTAAAGCCCAAGATCCTTCTAGATATCACATTTCATTAAGATCTGATCACCCGTTCGTTAGTTACAAATACCTCTTTTTTCTAATTTTTCCGAATTACCCCCCGCCCCCCAACTCCACCAAAGAGAGCGGATACAGTCCGGTTATTTCATTCACCTATCTTGGACTTGTGCTTATTCTTTCCACTAAGTCTCATCCTGATCTCTCCGCTTTAAGCGTTTTCCAAGATTTCCGCCCCCCCCCTAATGATACTGGACCCGGTCAGGATAAAAAATAAGACATCTGAGTATCGAGATCCTTCTAAATATGAGATTTCATTAAGATACGATCACTCTTTAGCAAGTTAAAGATACCTCATTTTTTCTAAATTTTTTAGAATTAACCTCCTCCCCCCAACTCCCCCAAAGAGAGCAGATCCGTTCCGGTTATGACAATCCCGTATCTAGGACTTGTGCTTATTTTCTCACCAAATTTCGTCCCGATCCCTCCACTCTGAGCATTTTCCAAGATTTTAGGTCCCCCCCCAACTTCCCCTTCACCGGATAAGGTCAAGATTTAATATAAGGGCTCTGAGACATGATATCTTTCCAAACATTAAATTTCATTAAGATTCAATCACTCCTTCGTAAGTTGAAAATACCTCATTTTTCTAATTTTTCAGAATTAACCCCCCCACTCCCCCAAAGAGAGCAAATCCGTCTTGGTTATGTCAATCACGTATCTAGGACTTGTGCTTATTCTTACCACCAAGTTTCATCCCGATCCTGATCCAGTCGGATCCATGTCATCGGATCCAGTCGGGATTTAAAATCAGATATCTGAGACACGATATCCTTCCAAAGTCCAGATTTCATTAAGATCCTATCACTCCTTCGTAAGTTAAAAATACCTCATTTTTCTAATTTGTTCAGAATTAACCCCTCCCCCTCCAAACTCCACCAAAGAGAGCGGATCCGTTCTGGTTATGTCAATCACGTATCTAGCACTTGTGCTTCTTTTTTCCACCAAGTTTCATCCCAATCCCTCCACTCTAAGCGTTTTCCAAGATTTTAGGTTCCCCCTCTATTCCCCCAATGTCAACGGATCCAGTCGAGATTTAAAATAAGAGCTCTGAGACACGATATCCTTCCAAACTTTAAATTTCATTAAGATCCGATCACTCCTTCGTAAATTAAAAATACCTCATTTTTTCTAATTTTTCAGAATTACCCCCCCCCCCCGACTATTTCTAATTTATACGACTATTTCTAATTTAATCTAGTCCGGTCCCTGATACGCCTGCCAAGTTTCATCGTCCTAACTTGCCTGGAAGTGTCTGAAGTAGCAAAACCAGGACAGACAGACAGACTGGACTGCCAAATTGATACATTTTGTGTCAAAATGACACAATTTGATGTTGCGTGACACAATGACACATTCAGTCAAAATGATGAGACAATCGCCGAAAATGACACATTTTTCAATAGAAAATGACACATTTTTCAAAAAAATGACACATTTTAAAAAAATGACACATTTTTTAAAAAATGACACATTTTTGTCATCCAAGTCTTGTTTTTTAAATGGTAATAAAAAAAAAGTAAAATTTCAATTTTCTACCTCCAGAAAACCTACAAATTAATGGAAGGGAATAGCGCTGCCTAACGGTGGCAGTGGTACACAAACAGTGCGAAATACAGGACAGATGCCATCACCATATTTAAAATGTAAACCACGCGAAGGAAACAGCCATAGGCAGAAATTTTAAATCAAAATGCACACTGATTATCTGAACTTAATTGGCTTCTTGATTGAGTATTTGATGTAGCCAACTGGTACGTACTTAATAGTAAAAAGTAAACAGCATGCAGTTTACCAAAGCTGTATGCATAAGCACCAACTCCCATTTTTAGGAGTACAGGAGGGGTATCCCACCTCAGACAAGATTACGAATTTTCAGACGTCTTTCCTTCAGAATAATCGATCTGGCTTAAAAAGGCACCAACAAATATGACAAAAATACTAGATTGAAGCTGTTTGAATGGCTTACATATTGAGTAAATAAAAAGCTTAGCCAATAAAGCCGATTACGTATAGAGCCAATTACGATTACGACGTCATACGAAAAGTCTATTTTCAATTTACTGTCGGATTGTCCCTAAAACTTTTATAAATGTAAACTTGCCTCGTTGGCCGCCTAGGCACAAATTCATAGTGTGTAACATTAATTTAATCGAATGTTTCTATTTCTTTCATGACGTCATAAAAGGTCATGATCCCAAGATAATAGGATAAGGTTGAGTTTACCCCTTTTTGAGCTGATTTTGAAAAGATTATATTAAATATGATACCATTTGTAGCAAAAAAATATGACACATTTCGTGACACATTATGGAATCTGAGATGACACAAAAAGCACATTTTCGAAAAAAATATGACACACTTCTTAAAAAAAAATTTGGCAGCCCTGCAGACAGACCGACAAAATTTGCGATCGCTATATGTCACTTGGTTAATACCAAGTGCCATAAAAAAAGCAAGGGCACACCTTGAACGTCAATAATAAATCCAAACTTGTCAAGTATATTTTCTTTTCAAGAAAGCGCAATAATCTAGCCTTTAGTACCTTTAAGGGCCTTGATTATTCGCCTTACCTTCTGTTCGTCTTAGATTTACATCCAAAAATCTCTACACCCAAGACTTTTCCTTATATTTATAATTTCTGCTTATTTTAATATTCATTTATTCCTTAATAGAAATATCTATTCCTTTTAAGTTCAATTTTCCTTCGCTTTTCCTTGAATATTTTTAAAGGATTTTCCAAATTAATATATGTTCATTTCTTAAATAACATAGTTTTATTTGTGGCTAATTCTAGATACACTAAAAAAAGAAAATAGGCGTTTATGCTTAGTAAAATTGGGGGGTACATGGGGATTAGATCTTTAATCACACAGACTGAAAATTTTGCAAGATTTTGTCTTGTGTCAGGTTCACATCTTACCCCTACTTATGACACTTTCCATTCGCTTTAAGTTTGGCTCGAATATTATTTAAATACCTGTTGGCTTTTGGTTTCATTTATTGACCCATAGTAAGTTTAGAAGCCGCCTTAGGTCTTACTTGAAGCTTGAAAATTCTTTAGGGACTTGATTGAAACTTGCAGCAGGATTAAGGGTTTCCCGGGTATCTAAGGGTTTAAGGGTATCACCTGGCAACAAACATTCATATGTTTTGTGGGAATTTATTGAACTACAAAACACCAGATTCATGGCGGCTGAGCTTGCGGAGTCACACCACCGACGCCCATCCCAAGCCAAAGAATTGAAGATATTTGAATTCGAGCCCCCGTCTCTGATTACAAGTCCAGTGTGACATCTACTTGGCTAGGGTGGCCCCTTTAGGTCTAAGTACCACCCAGCTTCTTATTACTACCCACCGTTTTTTTTAAAGAAAAAATTTCATGTTTTGCTTTGATTTAACTCATAGAGATTAACTCATTTAACATTTAACATTTAACATTTGATTTAACTCATTTAACTCATCATTTAACCCATAACTACATTTTCAGTTTGTTTATGTTTCATGTATTCATTCATAGTAATAGCTGTTCCTTTTCAGTTTGACTTATTATATGACTATCTTGGTTCCTTTTAGGTTTTAATATCGCCTTTTACTTTTCTTTGAATTTTTTTTTTTAACTTTTTTATTTTTACTTTGGAATTAATATTTTTTTTCCAGCTATTCTCTTAAAAAACTAAAATTTTGGGTTTCAATTGAAATTTAAGGGGATATTTAATATTTAAGTCAAAATGCTCCTTCAAAGGCAGTTTTGTACAATTTTCATAAGATATTTACTAGACAATTCGAGGTGAGCGGGGAGGGGTATTTCTAATAACAGAGATTTAAAATGTGCACGATTCTTGGTCTTGTATTGGGCTGAAGTCATTCTGAACCCCATCTTAGAGACAATCCCTAAATATGGGTGTAATTTATTCCACCTTATTAAAATAGTCTTCGATATTTTGGTTTGTTTCAACGGTTAATGTTACTCAATAAACACATGTACAGACCATTTATACAAGGAGTTTTGTTTTAATGTGATTAAACTAAAAAACTTTTTCCACAAGACAAGTTTATCAAAGAAAAGTAAAGAAAAATAAACTACCACAAATCACTATTAATAAATAAATTAAACTCAAAACCAACAGAAATTACAATAAATAGCCTAGTCAAAGCCATGGTCTTAAATAAATAGCCAAGGTCAAACATACCTACCTTATTCTCTAAAATAAAGTCTCTCTGTGAAAGTGGTAATTTGAATAATTTATGGTCCTAGTTTCTGGGACTATTTAGGCCACGGTAGCCAAATAATATTTTAGACACAAAGATTGAATCTTACGATCTTTCTGAAAAAAATGGCTATCCTAATATTTTGATCCATTGACATGAGAGGTAAAGGAGTGTCCATTGTCAAAAAGGGCATGGAAGGTCAGCTTTTCCTCAAATTATTTTTGATCTCTTAATTCTTCGACCCCTGAATTAACGCGCAAGAACCTTCAATTTCTGGTTGAATGAACCTCCTCCCAAGTTTCTACAGACACAGCTTCCATAAAAAGCAACCATGGGAAAAAATAAATGGGAAACATATCCCTCTTAACTGAGTCTATGTTACATCGTTAAATATGATAACAAGAAAGTTATTATTATTATAATTTTTTAATGAATTTAACCAAGATACAGCTATAAAGGAAATGAAAGGTTAAAAGAGAAAAATAGCCAAAGCAAAATAGATTTCATTAATGGATACCATAATGATGAGCTCTCAAATCGTAAGAATAAAGCGTGGGATCGTTAAATAAAGAAGTTCTTTTCAAGTGAATTTGGAAGTTCTTTTCAAGATTATTATCTCGTAGTTATATTTAAACTATTAGTATTTTTACCTTCAAATTATCAAGTTCTAGGTCTTCTTTCGGTTTTTTCATTTCCCTTTGAAGCTCTGCTTGTTTTTTCTTTTCCTCCAGTTTCTTTTGCTTCTCTAGTTGCCTAGCCTCCATCCATTCCTGTTTTTGCTTTTCCATCAAAAGTCGCTTTTCTTCCTGATTCTTTTCACGTTGCAGTCTGACCCTAAAAACAAAAACAAAACAAAAAAGAAGGATTAAATACCACATTTTATGACGCCTTAGCTTTAGTTTATCGTCTCAAAAACAAAAAGCCTATTTGCGAATTCTCCCAGAGAACCAGCCACCATCGAAGGCTACTGGTAATATGTGGCTTGACTATGGAGTTTGACTAAAAAGACAAGGATATTTTATGTCCACTGTGTCAGTAATATTTTCAATCAAAGCGGGTTGCACCACAGGGAACTCCAAAAGCTGCCACATTGCTCAAATGTTATTTTCTTCAAGCTGATTTTTAGCGTTCTCCTAGCAGGTGTGCTTGAACATTTTAGGGATTGCCCTTTCCTGAACTTGAAAAAGAAAATTCCGCTCTGGAGATTAGTACAATCCTTACCCTCCCCCCTGTATTGTCTACAATAAAAAACGGGAGGCAGATAGTCCCTACACACTAAATGGGGTATGTCTAAAACACCTTCACCCTCCTTGAACGTCATCTTAGCATCGGTTCCATAACCAGAAATGTATACTTTCTAATAATGTAAGTTTCACTAAAAGTGAATATCTCTATCTCCGACTTAGAACGAGATAAGTTAAACGATTTTTCTATGATTTCAGGGAAAGTAGATGTTGGCTTGTATTGTCTCAAGTCAGACACTAAATGTAATCTTAGCATCAATTCCATAACCAAAAATTCATCGGTAAGAATAAAACGTTTTGCATAACACTATTATAATTTCATCCGCTCAGACATTGGAACATAGAAAGTTCAACATGTAGGAGGTAAACCGACGGCTTTTACAATAGATGAGCATAGGGTTGAGTGAACCAATAATAAATTGCTTAGTCTGATGACAGGCCACGATTTATACTAACTTAAAGAAATAATTAAAAAGATGATAAAACCTTACCTCTTCATTTCTTCTTCCATTTTCTGCACCTCTTCAGCACTTAAAATCTTCTTTGCTTTGACTTGAACTTGTTTCTGTTTCTCGTCACCTGGTTTGGCCTCAGGCCCTCTTTTCTCTGAAATCTGCTTAAGTTTACTTGCCTTCATCTCAGATATTGCTTCATAATTATTTGTTTCTTTCGGTACATTTACAGTCTTTTTCTCGCCAAGCTTATCAGTCTCTCTATGGGATGTCAATCCATTGAGCAAAGGGGAGGTAATCTGTTTTGGAGTAGCTCTTGGTTTGATGGAAACTACAAATTCCGGTTCCTTTACAGGGAAGAAATCTTTTATGCTACAATTCTGAACATCATATCTTTCCGCAAATTCGTCCTAAAAAAGAAAACGATTAAAAATATAGGGAGGGGGGGTCAGTAGATTCTTTATACAGGAACAGGGGTCTGGTATCTTGTAAAGCGCGTTGTTACTCCCATCTCTCCCAATACTTTAGGGTTGGACTTCATCCTGTAAATTGTTCCATCTTGCGGCAGTCGCGTGCTAAAGTCAATTTTTCAGAAGAAGATCAAAATGAATTTTTGGACTTACGATATTGTATCTGTCAAACAGTTCGTGGTAACGAACTGTTTGTAAGGGGCGACCTGGCTCAATAGTAACCGAAACTTTATTTTACGGAAATTTGGTACAATAGATATATCGACACAATACAATAGATAAAGATATATAGATATAATAGCTGTTGGGGTGGCGCTTCGCGCCACTATTAGTTACGCGCCATTGTAGTCGTGTCCCTGTGCCCCACCTATGATATATATATATATATATATATATATATATATATATATATATATATGTTTTTAACTATGTAAAACTTGCGAATATAATGATTGCCCTTGAGCTTTGTTGATGATGATTGCTAATCGAACATTCCCTGTGTCCCCGTCGTCATTTATATATCCCCCTGTGCCCCCCGGCGTCCCCATTGTAGTTATGTCCCTGTGTCCCGGTCGTCATTTTATATTCCCTGTGTCCCGGTGTCCTGGTCGTCATTTACACTAGGGAAATTTGCCAGAATTCCTAAACGAAATTCTTCTTGTGTCTTGTTTTCTCTTTGCCGACTCAATTGTACGCGTTAAGATGTTAAGGGTTATTCCTCAGGGTAAATTTTCATCAGGATTGAGTTGTCTAGAGAATATCTCCGTGGGGAGGAAGGATCCTCCGTGTAAGTGGAGTTAGACTTCCTGGTATTATTTAAAGAATTATCAGAAACTAAATAAAAAACAGGCTTTTTCAACTGAGAGTAAGAAGCAATATTTGGAATTTAAACGAAGAGAAATTATTGCGTATATGAGGGGGGGGGGTTCCTCCTCCTCAACACCTCGCTCTTTACGCTAAAGTTTGAATTTTGTCCAAGTTCTTTAAGAACGACTCCTGAAACACAAGGTTCGTTTAATTAGAACAATAAGAAACTTTTTTTTAAGTACTAAAAAAAATTTAGCGTAAAGAGCCAGGTGTTGATGAGGAGCAACCGCCCTCATATACGAAATAATTTCTGTTTGTTTCCAAGTTTTAATGTTGCTCCTTACATTTGGTGGAAAAACTTGTTTTTCATTCAACTGTAAAACAAAGGTCACGGGGCTATGACGTCAACCATAATGATAACTGCAACAACCTTGACTGACATACTAGGTGCATTAAGACAAGCAGCTAACATGACCAGGTCATCTGCGAACCGAAATTGTTATTATCTAAAGATCCAATATGACAACCTAGTCCCCTGGGACTGTGGTACGTGTTAAGACTATTATAATGCGCCAAAAAACGAGTAGACAATAGACTTTCCTCGTTAACATCATTTGTCGGAGAAAAACGTAGACTCATTTCAGCTTCCCGACGAATAATAGAATGCTATCACTTAAACCCAAAAGAAGCGAGTTTCAAGTCGATGGACAAAACGAACCAGGTCTTTGGAAACAGCGTGCGGCTTCAAAAGACTTACACAGCCCAACACTTCATGCACATCATCCAAACAAGCATAAAACACAAGTCCAGATAGCAAGTAAAAATTTAAGGCAGGACGGACTCTCAAAGAATCTTCCTATACCTCCCATGTTAAACATTTGGAGTTTGCCTGACGTTCCTGAATTAGTGATTTTGGCGGTTTTTATGTCAATAAAAGTGAAAAAATCTGGTGAATATTTTGGCCTAATCAAATCTTAAAGCCGACAATTATTTTTTTTTATAAGTCCAAAATAATTATAAAACCTGTTTCGGGTTTGCATTCTAGATTGCTATGCTTGACATTGTTGTTGTGGGGTATCAAAAAATAGAGCAAAAAATTTTCTATTCAACAATCAGAGACTTATTTCTATAATATATACCTCCTGGCTGCAGTCCCTTCAAATACTTTACATATTTGTGTTCCGAAATCAAAAAGTCTCCTCAAAAGGTTAGATTTAGCTGTAATCGGAGCATCTAAGAATGCATAAATTACACCAAGGGACTAACCACTCGGATTTTTCAGGAGCGATTCAGTCAGGCATTAATTAGTTGAAACCTGTTTAAACAGAGTCTAGAGAAGAAGTAGGGTGCAGACAACAAACTGCCGGTTAATAAATAGATAAGAAAATTGTATGGTATAAATAATTAAGGATAAGCTGCGTCTAATCCTAGTGATAAATTGAACACAGCACAAGGGCCGAATAAGAAGCAAAGGTTTTATTTTAAAAAGAATGATTTATCGTTTTGGCTATTATTGTACCGTTAAAATAAACTCGGGACAAATTTATATATTGTAGTATAAGTATAATTTTGCATAATCTTCTACTGAAATAAGAATTAAAGATATATAAAACGAGCTAATTAATAACTAATGTGAACGAAACAAAATGTCCCCAGAGTATTTAAATTTGTTATAGCAAGACTCGAGTGTTGCTGTAGAACTACCAAAGCAAACTGCAAAAGCAGTCGATGACCAGTCTCAAGTCCAAGGCCTTTCCAAGAAACAATTCAACCCCTTATTAAATAAACCCCGATAAAAATGGCCACAACCCTAATAAAATTATTCTATAGTTCTTGTTAAAAAAAATCCTGGATTCACCCCTGACGTGGCGGGTGGGTAAATGTTCACTAGGGAAAAGAGAAGTAGTACAAGCCTTATCCAAGGTATTGTTGGCAAAACACAAGGAAATTTGTACTCTCATTTCCTTAAGGGTGACTAGATTTGCTCTCCGAAGAAGGGAAGTGTAAGGCCCTTTACCCTGTTTGAAAATAATTCTTAGACACGTTTTTTGAACTGCTTTTATTCAGTCCCACAATTCATTGGACATGCCAGGATGGCAAACAGAGAAACAGAAAAAAAATGTATTAATCCAAAAACGTTCACAAATAAAATGAAAAAAACAACAAGTTTTTTAACTGAAAGTAAGGAGCGACATTAAAGCTTAAAATAAACAGAAATTACTCTGTATATTAAAAGAGTTTTTCCCTTCTCAACGGCCCGCTCCTTACGCTAATGTTTTTTGCTGTTTTAAAAAGAAAACTTGAGAAAAAGAGTCAAACTTTAGCGTAAAGAGCAAGGCGTTGAGGATGGAAAAGCCCCTTTGATATACGGAGTAATTCCTGTTCGTTAATGTCGCTCCTTAATTTCAGTTAAAAAACTTATTTTTTCATTTATTTCCAACATAAAGCGAACTTAACAGTAGAGGTAATTTCAAACAGTTACTACATTACTATAGTAAAGAGCGACCCGGCTCAATAGTAACCACAACTCTAAAAAACAGAATTTTGATACGAAGAAATACATCACAAGAATCACACTTTTATGCTGATTTTAAATATGTAAGTTTCACCATCAAGTTTAGTCTTACCCATCTAAAGTTACGAGCCTGAGAAAATTTACCTTATTTTAGAAAATGGGGGAAACACCCCCTAAAAGTCATTTAACAAATCCCGGATGCGTGTTTATTTATTTAATTTCATTTTTTTTTCCAGGGGTGATCGTATCGACCCAGTGGTCTTAAAATTTTGCGAGAGGGCTCATTCGAATGGAAATGAAAAGTTCTAGCGCCCTTTCTAAGTGACCCAAAAATTGGAGGGCAGCTAGACCCCCTCCCACACACATTTTTTCCAAAAGTCGTCCGATCAAAATCCTGATATAGTCATTTTATTCAGCATAGTTAAAACCTTATAACTATGTCTTTCGGGACAACTTATTCCCCCACAGTCCCCGTGGGAGAAGCTGCAAGTTAGAAGCTTTGACCAGTGTTTGCACATAGTAATGATTATTGGGAAGTATACAGACGTTTTCAGTGGGATTGTTTGGTTGGAAGGAGGGGTTGGGAAGAGGAGGTTATGTGGGGGAAACTTTCTATGGAGGAATTTGTCATGGGGAGGAAAAATTTCCATGAAGTGGAGGGGGCAGGATTTTTTAGCATGATTTAAAAAAAAATGAAAAAATAAATATGAAAGTGTTTTCAACTGAAAGTAAGGACCAGCGTTAAAACTTAAAACAAACAAAAAATATTACACATATAAATGGTTCATTTCCTCCTAATCCCTCACTCTTTACGCTAAAGTTTTTTTAGTAGTTTCAACTATTTATTCTACGGCCTTTGTGAATCAGGGGTCATTCTTAAGGATTTAGGCTTTAATTTAAGCTTTAGTGTAATGAGCGAGGTATTGACAAGTGGGCGAACCCCCCTCATATACGTAATAGAAACATGCGAACATAGAAGTACCTTAGGTAAGCTGATTCGTAAGTTACGTATATCTTTACTAATGAAAACCACGTGAAAAAATTAAAAGCTCTAGTTGCCTTTTTAAGTAACAAAAAATTGGAGAGCAGCTGGGCCTCCTCCCCCGCTCATTTTTTCTCAAAATCGTTGGATCAAAACTATGAGAAAGCCATTTAGCCAAAAAAAAAAAAAAAAAAAAAAAAAAAAAAAAAAAAAAAAAAAAAAAAAAAAAAAAAAAAAAAAAAAAAAAAAAAAAAAAAAAAAAAATGCAAATTCCGTTTTAATTATTCATCTGCGGAGAGCCGAAATCAAAACATGGATTAACTAAAAACCGGTCAGAAATTACATAAAAATACGAATTTTTTTAAATGAAAGTAAGGAGTAGCATTAAAACTTAAAACGAACTGAAATTACCCCGTATATGAAAGGGGCTGTTCCCTCCTCAACGCCCCACTCTTTACGCTAAAGTTTTTGCAGTATTAAAAAGTAGAGTTGAGAAAGAGTCAAACTTTAGGGTAAAGAGCGGGGCGTTGAGGAGGGAACAGCCTCTTTCATATACGGGATAATTTCTGTTCGTTCTAAGTTTTAATGTTGCTCCTTACTTTCATTTGAAAAAACATGTTTTTTATTTAATCATTAAAAAATACGGATAAAGGTTCTGAAAGAATGTCTGCAAAGGCTTAAAAGGATTTGAGAAACTAACGAGCTAATTTGATCCTCCTAACTCATAAAAGCATATTGTTATTTTTAATCGTACTAATAAGCACTTCGTGGATTACTCGAATAAAAATCTAAATGATAGTTGAGATGCAACTGAATTTGGGGCAAGGATTTTTACTTTGAATTTGATTTTAGGGAGTCAAGTGAGACTTCATTTTTCTTGGAATTCGGTTAGTAATTTTTCTTGAAATTTGGTAAATCGGCACGGGTCGATTTAGAGGGCATTTCCTGTCATGCTCCAAAGGATTTTGTAAAGTTTCGAAATACTTGGTTTTCCTGATTGGTAGTTTCAGGACAGTTTTTGGCTTGATTACATACATAAATAAAATTGGGTGGTTTAATCTGACAATGAAATACAACGAACTTTCGGTTAGATCGTATAATTTCCACTTCTCACCCATTTCTAGCTATATTTTATATTTTATTTCATATTTTAATTTTCCTACGTCGCTCACTGCTCTACATACTACCTATCCTTTTTGTAGCTATAGCACTTTCCTTTCTACCAAAACAATAAAATCGCTACTTTACTATTTTACTTCCTCACAACCAATTAGCTTTTTATTTACAGGTGCCAAGACATCAAGTTGGTTTCAAATATGATGTTTTCTAAAGAATATAGAGCTGGATTGCGCTCAAGAATCATCTTCAAATACGAATTACATAAAAAAAAAGTTTCTTTAACTGAAAGTAAGGAGCGACATTAAAACTTAAAACGAACAGAAATTACTCCGAATATGAAATGGGTTGTCCCCTCCGCAATCCCTTGCTTTTTACGCTAAAGTTTTTAATTGTTTGAAAAAGCAGAATTGTGGCAGAGTCAAACTTTAGCGTAAAGAGCGAGGGATTGCGGAGGGGATAACCCATTTCATATACGGTGTAATTTCTATTCGTTTTAAGTTTTAATGTCGCTCCTTACTTTCAGTTAAAAAAACAGTTTTTTTTACGTAATTTCTGAATGTTTTTGAATTAATGCATGTTTGATTTTGGCTCTCCACACTTAAATTATTAAAATGAAATTTGCATACTAATTCCTTTTTTGGCTAAATGGCTTTCTCTTAGTTTTGATCAGACGATTTTGAGAAAAAAGGGGCGGTGAAAGCCTAGTTGCCCTGCAATTTTTCGGTTACATAAAAAGGCAGCTATAAATTTTAATTTTTAACGAATGTTTTTATTAGTAAAAAATAAACGTAACTTAAGAATTAGTTTACGTAACAAACATTTATATTCTTAAATTTTTATTATGTATATGAGGGGGTTTGTACCCTCGTTAATACCTCGCTCTTTACACTAAATCGTAAGTTTTGTCCCAATTCTTTAAGAATGACCCCTGAATCCGAAAGGCCGTAGAATAAACAGTTGAAATTACTTAAAATACTATAGCATAAAGAGCGAGGTATTTATCTCCTCCTCCATACCTCGCTCTTTATGCTAAAGTATTTTTAGAACCCCTCATATGCGTAATAATCTCTGTTCGTTTTAAGTTTTGATGCTACTCCTTACTTTCAATTGAAAAAACTTTTCCATGTTTATTTTTTCATTGTTTTTTTATAGCAATTTTAGAAAATCCTGCGCCCTTTTCATTGAATTTCTGTTCCCCCATGACATATTTCTCCAAGGAAAGATCCTCCCACATAGCTCCATCCCCTCAACCCCACCCCCAAAACAAAAAAAAATCCCCTGAAAACGCTGTACACTTCCCAATAACCATTATTATATGTAAACACTGGCCAAAGTTTGTAACATGCAGCCCCTCCCCCAGGGACTGCGGGGGAGTAAGTCATTCTTAAAGACATAGTTATTATGGTTTTTGACTATGCGGAACAAAATGGCTATCTCAAAATTTTGATCTGTTGACTTTGGAGAAAAAATGAGCGTGGGAGGGGGCCTAGGTGCCCTCCAATTTTTTTGGTCACTTAAAAAGGGCACTAGAACTTTTCATTTCCGTTAGAATGAGCCTTCTTGCGAAATTCTAGGACCACTTGGTCGATACGATGACCCCTGGGGAAAAGAAAACAAAAACAAAAAACAAACAAACAAATAAACACGCACCCGTGAGTTGTCTTCTGGCAAAAAATACGAAATTCCACATTTTTGTAGATAGGAGCTTGAAACTTCTACAATAGAGGTCTCTGATACGCTGAATCTGATGGTGTGATTTTCATTAAGATTCTATGACTCTTAGGGGTTTTTTCCCCTATTTTTTAAAATAAGGCAAATTTTCTCAGGCCTGTAACTTTTGATGGGTAAGACTAAACTTGAATAAACTTATATATTATAAATATATCAAATCAGCATTAAAATGCGATTCTTTTGATGTAGCTATTGATATCAAAACCCCATTTTTTAGAGTTTTGGTTGCTATTGAGCCGGGTCGCTCCTTACCACAGTTCGTTACCACGAACTATTTGATCATGTCATAAGGAGACCACAATTCACACAGAAAAGCTCCTTGCTTCTCGAAGGCTTAAAAAAACACAGACTCAATGGAAACCGTAGTCAAAAAACGGAAAAGGACTGATTTTTATAGTTTGAATACTATCAAACTATAAACACAAAGAAAGAAACACAAAATAACAAGAGCTAAGAGCTCATATGGCACTTGTGACGAGGTCGGAAGAGCCGAGAGCTCATATGGTACGAGGTCGGAAGAGCCAAGAGCCAAGAGCTCATTTGGACGAGGTCGGAAGAGCCGAGAGCTCATATGGTACGAGGTCGGAAGAGCCAAGAGCCAAGAGCTCATTTGGCACTTGTGAGAAGGTCAGAACCTAAAGTTAAACTTTATAGCACAAGATCCTTCTAAATATCAAATTTCATTAAGATCTGGTCACCCTTTCGTAAGTTACAAATACCTCAATTTTCAAAATTACCTCCCCCCTCCCAATTCCACCAAAGAGAGCAGATCCGGTCCAGTTATGTCAGTCACGTATCTTAGACAGGTTTCTATTCTTCCCATCCAGTTTCATCCTGATCTCACCGCTTTAAGTATTTTCTAAGATTTCCGGTCCCCCCAACTGCCCCCCCCCCCAATTACGTTTGATCCGGTTGAGATTTAAAATAAGATATCAGAGTTACGAGGTCCTTCTAAATATGAAGTTTCATGAAGATCCGATCACTCCTTCGTAAGTTAAAAATACGTTATTTTTCTTATTTTTCAGAATTACCCCCCCCCCCCGCAATTGAGCGGATCCGTTCCAATTATGTAAATTACGTATGCAAGACTTTTGCTTATTTTTCCAACCAAGTTTCATCCCAATCCTTCCAATCTAAGGGTTTCCCATCATTTTAGGTCTCCCCACCCCAAACTTCCCCCAATGTCACCAGATCCGGTCAGGATTTAAAATAAGAGCTTTGAGCCACGATATCCTTCTAAAAATCAAATTTCATGGAGATCCAATCACCCATTCGTAAGTTAAAAATACCTCATTTTTTCTAATTTTTCAGAATTAACCCCCCCCCCCCCCAACTACCCAAAAGAGAGCGGATCCGTTCCGTTTATGTCAATCATCTATCTAGGACTTGTGTTTATTTTTCCCACCATGTTTCATCCCGATCCCTCCACTCTAAGTGTTTTCCAAGTTTTAGGTTCCCCCTCCCAACTCCCCGCCCCCATCACCAGATCTGGTCGGGATTTAAAATAAGAGCTCTAAGACACGATATCCTTCTAAACATCAAATTTCATTGAGATCCGATCACCCGTTCGTAAGTTGAAAATACCTCATTTTTCTAATTTTTAAGACTTACTCCCCCCCCCCCCCAACTACCTCAAAGAGAACAAATAAGTTCCGATTATGTCAATCATGTATTTGGGACTTGCGCTTATTTTTCCCATCAAGTTTCATCCCGATCCCTCTACTCTAAGTGTTTTCCAAGATTTTAGGTTCCCCCCTCCAACCCCCCCCCCCCAATGTCATCAGACCCAGTCGGGATTTAAAATAAGAGCTCTGAGACACAATATCATTCCAAACATCAAATTTCATTAAGATCCAATCACCCGCTCATAAGTTAAAAATACTTCATTTTTTCTATTTTTCCGAATTAACCGGCCCCTACTCCCCCCCCCAGATGGTCAAATCGGGAAAACGACTATTTCTAATTTAATCTGGTCCGGTCCCTGATACGCTTGCCAAATTTCATCGTCCTAGCTTACCTGGAAGTGCCTAAAGTAGCAAAACCGGGACTTTAGGTTTTCCCCCTCCAACTCCCCCCAATGTCATCAGATCCGGTCGGGATTTAAAATAAGAGCTCTAAGACACAATATCATTCCAAACATCAAATTTCATTAAGATCCAAATACCCGCTGATAAGTTAAAAATACTTCATTTTTTCTATTTTTTGCGAATTAACCGGGCCCCCACTCCCCCCCCAGATGGTCAAATCGGGAAAACGACTATTTCTAATTTAATCTGGTCCGGTCCCTGATACGCTTGCCAAATTTCATCGTCCTAGCTTACCTGGAAGTGCCTAAAGTAGCAAAACCGGGACCGACAGACAGACCGACAGACAGACCGACAGACCGACAGACAGACCGACAGAATTGGCGACTGCTATATGTCACTTGGTTAATACCAAGTGCCATAAAAACAGGAACAGTAAGTGTCAACAAAGAGGTAGTGGTTGGTGCAATAAATGGTGGGATGACTCACGCCCAGGTTCAAGAACTTTTCTCTACGATTGGAATAAATCCTCCGTCTCAAAAAGTCTTTACGAAACTTGAGAAAGAAATTTGCGTAGAATTGGAAAAAGTTCTCTACGACTATCTTATCGAAAATGGGAAAACCGAGCGAAGGATGGCACTGGAAGCAGGTGAGAAAATTCACCCAAATGGAGCTGTAGAGACACGTGTTATAGTTGATGGAAGCTGGTGTACATGAAGTTATGGGGATAGGTATCGTGCAATCTCAGGCTGTGGAGTGGTGATAGGTTTCTATTCGAAGAAACTCTTAAATCTAGGAATTAGAAATAAATATTGCAGTACTTGCGTGAAATACAGGCATCAAATAAATAGATCTGTTCCTGACCAAACAGTTTTATGAACTGGTAGGGGCCAGGTATGGTACAGGTACAGATACAAGGACAGGTACAGATACCAGGAACTGGTACAGGTATCGAGTCATATATATTAGTTGACGCATTCCGAATCATCCATGCACAATCTAAGATATGCTCGATTTGTTGCCGGCGACGATTCGAGTACCCATTCTGAAATTATAACAAGGGTACTATATGGCAGAAATGTAGAAAAAATTGAGTGTGCTAATCATGCGTGCAAATGCTTGAAAAACAGACTATATAAGAAGCAGCATGAAAATGCCGAATGCAGAAGATTTCCGCAATAATTTGCCGCAATAATAAAGAAATGTGTGATTTTGCTAGAAATGCAATTGCATGTGCCACCACAGAGAAGAAAAGCGTAATGGATCTCATCAGTGCGCTGAAGGCAATTCCACTGCATTTTTTCCGTGGCGAGCATAGATTTTGTCCTACATGCTGCTCGTTCTCCGGGAAAGTTCTATAGGTTAATCCTGAAGACACCCCTTTCTCATCTTTCTCAGCCATGTGTATTCAGCCTTTGATACGCTGACCAGAAGGGCTCGTCTACTGATAGGAAATAACACGAGCAACCTGGCAGAATATTTTATGAGCATAGTTGCAAGGCTTATAGATGGCAAAAGCATCATGGGTAACGAAAGTGCGCGATATACCACACGTGTTAAAGCAGCAGGAATCTGATTTACGAAAGGTCACTCAGCTCGCCTTGAAATATTTCGAATAACTGTAGGATCTACACCAAGAAGGCAGTTGAAAAAACTTGCACAGCAGCGGGCCATGGCAACTACTCGACGTAAAAAAACCGTCTGCTAGAAAGTGCCTTTTCACTAATACTTCCACAAAACTCTCTTCAAAAGAAATCAGGGAGCCAACCGGAGCAGACAAAAACTACGGCTCGAACGCAACCGCTCCGGATCTTCATTGCAGTGCGCTCGAAATTGCAAAAACAGATTTTTTGACCCGTCTCCAATGTACTGCAACGGAAATCCTCAGTATCGAAAAAGCCACCAGGCTTCGGAAAAATTCTATCGATAATAACTGGATAGAATACAGAAAAAACAGAATTACCACTTCCGTAGCTGGTGCTGTTTTTAAAAGGCGGTTGAAGACTGTGGGTTCATTAGTTCGGCAGCTGCTGTATCCCAGAATCCCCCAAACAAAGGCAATGGAGCATGGTCAGATGTATGAGCCTGTAGCTATTGCAGCTTTTGCAAGGAAAACGGGTTGCATTGTGAACTCTGCTGGGCTTTTCATTCACAAGGAAGATGGGTTTCTAGGGGCCAGTCTGGACGGGATAGCAATTTTTCCTTCGGGTGAAAAGGCTCTTTTGGAGGTTAAGTGCCCTTTGACAGCAAAGGGGCTTATATTGGAAGAGTGGATAGCGCTTAAAAAAAAAATACATGTCTTGAAAAGAAAGTTAATAGTGAAATAAAGCTGGAAAGATCACGTGACTACTATTACCAAATTCAAATGCAATTGGAATGTTGTGATATTGATTTTTTATACTTTGTAATATTTTTAGGGGAAGAGGAATTGAATTATGAAAAGATTGGTCGTGACCGAGAATTCTGGTCTAACAAAATGCTGCCAAATCTACAAAAATTTTATTTTGAGGCACTATCACCAGAAATTGTCGACGGAAGGTTGCCAAGAAGTATGGAGATACGAGAACCGTTTATATAAATCCAACTGTGCTAGGTATAGGTATTTGTCATGTGCCATTACAGTCTTATCCGAATACAAATTCAGATATACAAATACACAAGCAACACTCGAGCTTTAGAATATTTTTTAATGAACACGTATGGATAAATTTAATTTAAAAAAAAAAGTTTTTTTAACTGAAAGTAAGGAGCAACATTAAAACTTAAACGAACAGAAATTACTTCGTATATAAAAGGGGCTGCTCCCTCCTCAACGCCCCGCTCTTTACGCTAAAGTTTTTTTACTGTTTTAAAAAGTAGAGTTGAGAGAAAGAGTCAAACTTTAGCGTAAAGAGCGAGGCGTTGAGGAGGGAGCAGCCCCTTTCATATACGAAGTAATTTATATTTGTTTTAAGTTTTAATGTTGCTCCTTGCTTTCAGTTAAAAACATGTCTTTTTTTATTTAATTTCTGAACGTTTTTGAACTAATGCATGTTTTGATTTTGGCTCTCCACAGATGAATAATTAAAACGAAATTTCATATTTATATGGCTTTCTCATAGTTTTGATCGAATCACTTTGAGAAAAAAGGAGCGGGGGAGGAAGCTTAGTTGCCCTCCAATGGTTTGGTTACTTGAAAAGGCAACTAGAACTTTTAATTTTTTACGAACGTTTTTGCTAGTAAAAGATATACGTAACTTACGAGTTAGCTTACGTAACGAACTTCTGTATTCTGTTAGTGTTAAATTTTAATGCTGCTCCTTACTTTCAGTTGAAAAAACTGTTTCATATTTATTTTTGTATTGTTCTATTTTGAAATAAGGCTAGAAAATCTTGCGCTCCCTTCATGGAAATTTTCTTCCCACATGACAAATTCCTCCATGGAAAGTTCCCCCAACATAACCCCCTGTTCTCAACCCCTCCCCCCAACCAAAAATCCTCCTGAATACGTCTGTACACTTCCCAATAACCATTACTATATAAACACTGATCAAAGTTTGTAACTTGTAGCCCCTTCCACGGGGATTCTGGTGGAGTAAGTCTTCCCCAAAGACACAGTTATAAGGTTTTTCGACTATGCTGAATAAAATGGCTATCTCGGAATTTTGATCAGGTGACTGTGGGAAAATAATTAGCGTGGGAGGGGGCCTTGGTGCCCTCCGATTTTTTTAGATCACTTAAAAAGGGTACTATATACTTCATTTTTTATATATAATTCACTTATAAATAGCTTCATTTCCGGGGAATGAGCCCGCTCGCAACATTCTAAGACAACTGGTTCGATATGATCACCCCTGGAAAAAAAAAATCCATATTTTTGCAGATAGGAGCTTAAAACTTCCACGGTAGGGTTCCCTGATATGCTGAATCGGATGGGTGTAATTTTGGTTTTACTTTTAGCGGGTGTTTCCCTCTATTTTCTAAAATAAGGCAATTTTTCTTAGACTCGTAATTTTGATAGGTAAAACTGATATATTCAAAGTCAGCATTAAAATGCGATTTTGTTCATGTAGCTATTGGTATCAAAAATCCGTTTTTTAGAGTTTTGGTTACTATTGAGCCGGGTCGCTCCTTAGTACAGTTCGTTACCACGAACTGTTTGATAAAATGAAATAAATTGGTCACTTCGCTGCGAGCAATTATTTAAATTATATTTTTCTAAATAGGTCTGCATGAAGTAAAAACCCGAAAATATGTACTTTTTATTTGTAATTTCCACAATTTTATACCGCGTGCTGGCAAATAATTATGACCAGACCACGGGCACACACGCAGGGGAGGGATTTACCCACCTTAACTTTGTATAATGCTTAATTTTCTCAGCGAAATGTTTGATTTTCCTGTGTTTTCCTGGTATTTCTTTCGTAAGAGTTGAACCCCCCTCCTTCCAAAAAAAAACCTCGAATAATAATTTCTCAAATTTTCTCCTCGAATAATAGTTCTTTTGCAAATAAATGTTCCTATTTACTTGCCGAATTACGAAGAATAACAATGCAGTAATCGTAATTTTCAGTGAGAAACCCCTTGAGTTTAATGACGGCAGTGAAATCTGATAACCTTGAGTGTTTGTCGATTTGCCGCAATTGAAAAAGAACTTAATAGAGAGTATAATTTCTGGACGTTCGCGCAGCCTTAACAGCAAGCAGGATTTAAGTGAAAAATTTTACTGAAAGGTGTTTCTCTAATGGCACTTATTACTATTGATATATTGAAAAGGAACCAGACGAAACAGTAGCAGACGGTTAAGCCGTCTTGACACAATCAAACCAAAAGGTCCAGGATAAAATTGTCTGCATTGCTAGAATAAGGCATGGAGCTTTTCAGTAACCGGAGTTACCATCATTAAAAGATCAGGTAATATCCAATGTTAAATAAAATAAAAATTAAACAATTGCAAGAAGTGGAGAAAAAATCACAGTACAGTTTGCCGGTGGTTTGAAGACAAGCAGTATGAATCTCCGACGTACTTAGGCTTTAATTTATGAGTTGCTAGTAGAATATTTGAGGTGTAAAACTCAGTACGATCAGGCCACCTGGGCTCTACATCAAAACCAAATCAAACTGAGTCTTGGGCAGAAATTAAAACCATTACGCCAGAATAAACAAACTGCCAAAGAACAAGGTTATCAGACCGAAAAAGAGATCGTTTCTCAATGAGTCTCTGTAAACCATGTCGTAAAAAGATTAATGTTTTTGATTGATTAGCAAGAATTCAGTAAACAGGATAAAAAAGTAGGTCTGTAAGAATAGCCTAGGGGTTTGTTTTATAAATATTATAGATTTACTAGTAAAAGATAGCAAAAGGGACAGTTTAAATGGTAAAAAACTCTTTATTGCAACCTCCCACCGCTTGTTTTGCTCACTACGGTCAGTGACTTGTGCTTTTGACATTCTCAATTGTGTCCTACCTTTGATAGCTACAACTGGCAGCTGTACATTCAGTCCTCGTATCTCCATGTGCATTCGCTTTTTCTTACCTTCATCCACTCGCTAAAGTCGGAAGCTCGGGCCTTCAGGCCTCGCATGACGTAAATTTGACATCAGTCCGAATTTGTTTTTTGGATCATTTTTTTAGCAAATAAAATTGAGTTTTATACACTTTATAGCCATTGTCATTGTTAAAATATCAGAGATTGTTTTGCAATATGTTTTTATTTCTATCTGCAGTAATTTAAATTGTTTTCGGTAAAAACAAAATTTTGGTTAATAGCTAAATTCTGAACTTAAGTTTCTTGAAATCAGAAAATAAAACCTTGTATTTTTTTTTCCAGAAATGAGTGAAAATGTAAAAAACGAGTTAATCTATTTCTAAGGGTTGCACTTTGAAAAGCACATTTACCTAATAAGAAAACAGGATTGCTCGGAAAGAACAAGTTTATTATCTCTAGCTCATATTCTACCAAACACCTATAACCTATATATACCCAAAGATTACATACCCCTTATAATGTACCCCAAGGAAACAATTGGACCCAGGTGCCAAATTCAATTTTTAGACTTCTATAATCATTTCAATCGTCGAGCAAAAACAATTTCCGCCAGAATTTTGCTGTTTCGTTTCGTTTGAAAATGATAGTGTATTTTTAACGACCAAATGAAATAAAATATATACGAAAAGGTGAGGACAAAGAAATACCTTGAGTTTATAATGTCCAGCTTCCTCATCGAATTGTGTAACATGTCGGATCATCAAGCGCAGTCGATCTCTCGTCATAGATGTTTTCTCTCTCCTAATACAGGTCCAATCTACCGTTATTTCATCGTCTTCAAATCCGCGATCTGGTTCCAATTCAACAACCACAAACCTAAAGAGCTCAGGCTGAGGTCCCCAAACCTTAATATTTTCGTCTCTCACCTTGATATCAATATCTGGATCTGTACTGAAAAAATAAAAAAAAACATCTTAGTGCCAATTATATATAGCCTGTATTCAAAACTAAGGGCTTATCAAAATAAAATAGATAAAAGTTGTTTGGACAACATGAAGTCCTGTAAAAACCCTTTGGTCAGCTTCACCAGCAAAAATGTTTGCAGGAGCAACGCTTTTGCTTTGTTTCTTCACTGTCAATTACGACTTACAGTCGTAGACACTTCGCGACTTTTACAATTGGTAAACTATTCCCTTCGACAATTTTTCTTTAAATTAAATTAAAAACAAGTTTTTTCGACTAAAAGTAAGGAGCAACATCGAAACTTAAAACGAACTGAAATTACTCCGTATATGAGGGGGCTTACCCCCTCCCCCCCTCAACACCTCGCTCTTCATGCTAAAGTTTTTTAGTACATTTAAAAAAAGCTTCTTATTGTTCTAATTAAACGAACTTTCAGGACTCGTTCTTAAAGAATCGGGACAAAATTCATACTTAAGCATAAAGAGCAGGGTTTTCAGGAGGAGGGAACCCCCTCATATACGTAATAATATCTGTCCGTTTAAAGTTTTGTTGCTCCTTACTTTCAGTTGAAACAACTTGTTTTTTTTTATTTAATTTCTGATCCATTTTTTCAATAATATCTGGAAATCTGGCTTGACCTCCACACGGATATATCCTCTAGACAATTCAATCTTGGTAAAAATTTATCCCGAACAATTACTATTAACATCTTCACGCATAAAATTGAACAAACAAAGAGATAGCAAGACATAAGAAGAACTTCATATAGGAATTCTAGGAAATTCCCTCGGTGTAAAATTTCTCCTGAAAAATTCGACCCTAGGAAACTTCACTCCCTATGGATACGTAATTTACCTATTCTACCAGTATTTTACGTATTTTACCTGTATCTTACATATTTTTACGACGGCATGCAATTTCCATAGTACCAAAGCAGAAACAGGTTTGGATATGATTTTATTTTGTATATAACTGTA
The DNA here is from genome assembly GCF_032884065.1 of Artemia franciscana. Taxonomy (NCBI): domain Eukaryota; kingdom Metazoa; phylum Arthropoda; class Branchiopoda; order Anostraca; family Artemiidae; genus Artemia; species Artemia franciscana. The sequence continues at coordinate 30,771,372 of NC_088869.1, read as the reverse complement.
TTACCGGTTTAAATTACCTTCCTGAAAATTGTAGGAAGCCATTTCCTTCAGATATTAAAGTTGCCTCATCAAAAAGAACTAAATGATCGAGATTTTCAACGATGTGGAAGGCTAAAGCAGAATCAATATCCTATTTTATTTTAAATTTCACATCTCAGAGAAATCAGTACTTGTCTATTATTCAGAACACACCCAGGAAATTTGATCTGCAAGATCCTACAAAACAGGTTTAAGTTTCTGTAATCAGAGACAATTAGCTTAGGCTTATCGTTGTTGTATATTTTAATTGAATATTTAATACACAGAGCTGGTATTTTGGTTAGGTTAGCTTATATTCTGCATACAGCCCCGCTATACTTACCCCCCCCCCCCCAAAAAAAAAGTGCAAATATATAGCACAAATTACATATATTCTATCTATCTCACAATGCGTCAATTGTTTCAACCCGTGTACCTATAAATTGAATCAACTTGGGTGTGTTCTGAATAATGGAAAAGTACCAAGAAATCTTGTGTTGATGCCGTCGTTCCTCTCGAAGCCAGCCTTTACCCCCCCCCCCCCTCCAGGAAATTTCCCTCGCGGAGAACTCCCCCTTCCCCCAGGAAAAATCCTCCGCCCCCATTTACCTCTTGAAAATGAGAATCTTTAGGAAAATCAAAATCAATAAATTTTCATTAAAAGCTGGAAGTGGTGCTTTAAAAAAAAAAAAGCTCAAATGGTCTTGTAGCTACGGGACAACTCTAAAACACCAATTTACCCTATATTTCCTTGGAAGTACTTTATTTTACCACTTGTGTTTTGTTTTGTCTTTTCTCTCATTGTTTCTTTTATAAATAATGCTGGAAAATCCAGCGCCACCTTCATGGAGATTCTCTTCCCCCCTGATAAATTCCTCCATGGAAAGATCCTCTCACGTAACACCCTCCCCCAAACCCCCCCCCCCCCAACACCACCAGAGAAATCCCCCCTGAAAACGCCAGTATACCACCCAATAAACAATACTATATATAAACAATGGGCAACGTTCATAACTTGCAGCCCTTCCCTAGGGGGACAGTGGGGGGATCAAAAAATAGTTATTAGATTTTTTGACTATGCTGAGCAAAATGGCTATCTCAAAATTTTGACCCGGTGATTTTGGGGAAAAAATGAGCGTGGGAGGGGGCCTAGCTGCCCTCCAATTTTTTGGCCACTAAAAAGGGCACTAGAACTTTTCCGCTCGCGTCATTCTAGGACCACTGGATCGATACGATCACCCCTGGGAAAAAAAACAACAAATAAACACGCATCCGTGATCTTTCTTCTGGCAAAAAAATTACAAAATTCCACATTTTCGCAGATAGGAGCTAAAAACAACGACAGTAAGGTTCTCTGATACGCTGGAGCTGATGATGTGATTTTCAGTAAGATTCTATGACTTTTGAGGGATGTTTCCCCATTTTTTGAAAGTAAGGCAAATTTTCTCCGGATCGTAACTTTTGATGGGTAATAGTAAACTTGATGAAACTTATATATTTAAAATCAACATAAAAATCCGATTCTGTTGATGTATATATTGGTGTCGAAATTCCGTTTTTTAGAGTTTCGGTTACTATTGAGCCGGGTCGCTCCTTACTACAGTTCGTTACCAGGAACTGTTTGATTACAAATACTGAATTTACTTATTTCGTTATATATGGTTATAACCTACGATTATGACGTCATTCATCAAGATTGAACATGAAAATGCAGTTTTTTTTTGTAAAACGTGATTCCAATTTTAAAGTTATTTGTTTTTTAATTACGAAAGGCACTAGATGCAATAATTTCCTTTAAAATAAGCGCTTAAACACATCTCTGATTTCCAGTGTCCAGCTAGCTGAGTAGAAAAAAAGGGAAAAAACGAAAAAAGGATGCCGTCTATGCAGAATACCGTAGTTCAAGCCACTTTTCTTGGTTTTCCAGCCGATACATTATCTTTGCTGTTCAAGCCAAGAGACTGTTAGTTTCCTATGTAGGAGTTTCAAACAAGGCTGATCTAATATTGTGCTTCGTTTTTCGATCTGACACTATTTTTAGGAGTTATGGGTTTGCAAGCTATGCAAGTTATGGGTTTGCACTTTGGTTGCAAGCTACCGCTGCAACCAAAGTAGGTTTTTCGTATCAAATCAGGAATTAAGCAGAGTTGCGCCCCATCCCAATATATGTGGACCATTTTGATAGACTTTGTCATAAGAAGCACAGGAAACGCAGTGGGAGAACATGGAGCCAATTGGGAAAGTAAGAACTCTTAGACTTAAATTATGCTGATGATTCAAGTATCCTAGATGAAAGTGTTAGCAGAGTGAACGAATTTTTCAGAGTTCAGGGTTCAAGAATAAGTTTGAAATTTAATGCTAAGAAGACTACGTCGGTAAGACTAGAAACAAATGAAGGTGACGAGGTGAAGTTGGTTAACAAAAAGATCGATTAAGTGGACAGCTTTACTTACCCAGGTGTTATTATTAGTAAGACGTTGGGTCCAGAGAAGATGTTATAGGTAGAATAGCTAAGGCTCAGACTCGGAAGAATAGAAGGATAAGTCTACGCACCATAATTAAAATATTGGAAGCTACAGTGATGACAGTGGTCAAGTCTGATTGTTTCGAACGAGGATTTTGCTAGATGTTTTCTAGCGAAATTGCCTACGGACTGTTTTGGGTGCCAACTGACTGACCGTATCTCAAATAGTAAGCTGTACGAAAAATACGGGCCAACCCCTTTCTAGGGCTATAATGAAAGAAAGGTTGAGACGACTAGGACACGTTTTGCGGATAAAAGGTGACATTTTGCCCCACATTGTCTTTGTTGGGCAACCATCTAGGACCAACCGAAAATTAGGTCGTCCTCGAATGGGGTGAAAGGATGTCGAAGGGAAAGATTTAACTGAAAATAGCTAACAAAGGATGCAGAAAATATAACTACTTCGCGTTGAGAAGGCATATGAATTTTGACAGATTTTTAGATAAATTCAGACGGAGACTAAGAATATATAAGACATATAAAATTGACAGGTGATTTATTGGCTATTCTGTCCCCAATAAAAAATTTTGGTAGTACTTTCAAGAAATGTCAATTTGATGTTCATTCATTAATTTACAGCAAAGTTCAAATTCTGTACGGAAGTCATCTTGGTGAAAAATCAAATACCAGGTAAAAAAAAAAGTTTTCTGCATGGGAGTTGCCTTGCGAAGAAATCCATTACAAAGAAATATTAATTTGAGCTTTCTTATTAGCTTTTATTTTGTTCATTGAATTTTCTTTGTGGCTATATAAAATTAACGTTCTTTGAAATATTGGCAAAAGTTTTTGGCAACAGTCAACTTGGGGTAGTTACAACGAAATGAAAGTATCTTGCATTAACACACCAGGTATTCACTTGCATTTCTTTTTGGCAAAAATTATGAAAACACTTTCAATTTTGTGAGAAATCCCAGAAAGTCAAATAAGGTCAAAAAAAATAGAATACGAGATAATTTTCCAGAAAATAGACAATTTTCAATTTTGTGGCATTTTTAAAATTTTGTTTGGTCCAAAACTAAGAATTAAAGTGTGTTTTTTCTCCTGGTTACTTCTAGTTTTCTTCTAGTTACTTCTCTTAAGTGTGCCATATAAAATTATAACAAACAAGTTAGAAATTTATTTATAAAGCATCTATCATAGTTTTGTTTTCGATATATAATTCTATCTGAAGACTTGGTTGCAGACATGTACTGAAGGATTCTTTTCAGGGGACTGTGTCAAGTTCGTCACACAGTCCCAAAATAAACGAATTCTTAAAAAATAAGATCCAAACATTAAAACTATGATATGCCAAGGAGAGGTCAGACCCAAAGCCACAATACCACCCCCTCTTTCCTGTGTAAGTTTGTAGAAATCCATAGAAATTGCAGTTGTAACACAGAAAAAAATCTTTTAGGGAAGGAACTAATATGATCAAACTGAGAGTCAATGACTGCCAAAACAACCCCATTAAAAAGAAGCAAAAAAGGTTAACTTAATTCTTGTTTGATATGGGATTTTGCGTACTTTGTCGATGCTTTAACTGTTTGAAATGTCATTATCAAAACTACATTGACTGTCCCATCGCATTTCGACAATAGACTAGAACTGTTCTATCGAGACAGAGAAAAGTCAAAATTTTAGATATATTTAAAAAAAATGAAGGAAGACTTCCAACATGTCACCACAATTACAATCCCTTGCTTAACCTTATAGCTAAAGAAGAGTTAGAAAAATTTCCCGGATATGTTGTAGAATACATATTTAAAGATATAATAATCACAGTCAGTAGATAACACAAAGAAAAGAAGAAGAAATACCATCATTTCAAGTCTCAAAATAGTTTATGAGTGGTACTTCATTTCTTAAACCACATTTACCATTTCAGATATTACCATTCATTACCATTCATTATTACCATTCACATATTACCATTTCAGGCTTCAAAAATCCAAAGATCCAATAAATGAAACATACATAATATATTTTGAGCAATAAACATTTTGTGTATATACACACACACACACGCACATGAGAGTACAAATACACTGAATTGACTCGTCACAAGATGAATCATTACCAATAATCTCACATTATTTACACTTTAGCACCAACATAAAGTTCTTTTTTCGGAAGAGTCACTTCTTAAATAGTAGGATACGTTTATTTGTGACTCTCAATAAATTAATCAAAAGAGTAAACTTACTCTTGAGCCTTGCAATATTCTTCTACTTGTTCATTTGTCGGCTCAATAACTCGAACCACCTTGACAATCCTCCACATTCCTCTGACGATGGCTTCTACGTCATCCTCACCAATGAATATCCTATCTTTCATGTATTGGTAAAGTTCCTCAAAGATGGAGTTGATTCCGTATTTCTTGAAGCGACTAAGCAAATAAATAACAGGCTTCCTCACCTAGAAAATGTATATATATATAATGTTGCATGTTCAAGAGTCGGTAAACCTGACAATCTATTTATACGCACAGACAATGGGACAGCAAAGAATGTTGTATATTCGCAAGTTTTACGTAGTTAAAAACATATACATATATATATATATATATATATATATATATATATATATATATAATCACAGGTGGGACATAGGGACACAACTACAATGGCACGTAACTAATATGGCGCGTAACGACTTACGCGCGCGGGGGGGGCTTGGGGGGCACGAAGCGCCCCCACCAACTAGGTGTTGGGGTGGCGCGAAGCGCCACCCCAACAGCTAGTCTATCTATATATATATAAAATAAGTTGTCTGTCTGTGTGTCTGTCAGGTAACGTCATGTTTCTGTGTTGACTGACGTCATCAAGTTAGTTGTCGTCATTTTTGTTATGACGGTGACGTCATTAATGGTATTTAAGACATGCGTTCACGGAAAAATGTTTAATTGTAAAATGACTGAAGAACCTACAATGGCAACAGCCGAGGAAGCTGCTCAAAGAGTCTATGCCAAAAAACTTGCTGCTGATAGAGAAAGTAAGAAAAGAAAGCGTTCCGAGGAATCACAAGAACAGCAAGAAAACAGGCTTGCGGCTAAAGAACGCAAAACCGCGCGGTTAGATGAAAATCCACCTGGACAGCGAGAGTCAAAACATATCAAAACTGAAAATGATAGCGATGATGATTGGGTTTGGGATTTTGACTTGGATAAGGTCATCAATGCCTACCAGATTTAAGTTAAAAAAACAAAGGTTCGTCGATATGTACTTCATAGTGACGCTGAAAAATAAAGAAGAAAAAGAAAACTGAAAAAAGAAAAAAGGTAAAAAACTAAAAAAAAACTAAAAAGAAAAAACACTCAAAGAGAAATTACAGACCGGGACACAAATGACGACCGAGACAGAGGGAATATAAGTGACGACCGGGAACCTCAAAGAGAAATTACACACTGGGACACCCAGACACAAATCACGACCGGGACACAGGGAATATAAATGACGACCGGGACACAGGGACACAACTACAACGGGGACGCCGGGAGCACAGGCAGGATATATAAATGACGACCGGGACAGAGGGATTGTTCGAATAGAAATTACAGACCGGGACACCGGGACACAAATGACGACCGGGACACCGGGACACAGGGAATATAAATGACGACCGGGACACTCAAAGAGAAATTACAAACTGGGACACCGGGACACAAATGACGACCGGGACACACGGAATATAAATGACGACCAGGACACAGGGACACATCATTAGAATAATGAGGTATAGATCTGAATATGGATTGTTTTTCCCATGGACAATTATATGTTACATGTTCAAGAGTCAGTAAACCTGACAATCTATTTATATGCACAGACAATGGGACAGCGAAGAATGATGTATATTCGCATGTTTTACGTAGTTAAAACATATATTTATATCTATCTCTATTCACAGATGGGACACAGGGACAAAACTACAATGGCGCGTAACTAATATGGCGCGTAACGACTTACGCGCGCGGGGGGGGGGGGGAGCTTGGGGGGGCGCGAAGCGCCCCACCAACTAGGTGTTGGGGTGGCGCGAAGCGCCACCCCAACAGCTAGTTTATATATAAAAATAAGTTGTCTGTGTGTGTGTGTGTGTCGAGTGACGTCATGTTTGTGTGTCGACTGACGTCATGTTTGTTGATTGACGAAATTACACACCGGGACATCGGGACACAAATGACGACCGGGACACCGGGACATCTATATATATAAAAATAAGTTGTCTGTGTGTCTGTGTGTCGAGTGACGTCATGTTTGTGTGTCAACTGACGTCATGTTTGTTGATTGACGAAATTACACACCGGGACACAAATGACGACCGGGACACCGAGACTTAGGGAATATAAGTGACGACCGGGAAACTGAAAGAGAAAGCGACCGGGACACAAGGAATGTTCGATTAGCAATCACCATCAACAAAGCACTGGGACACAAATGACGACCTGGACACAGGGAATATAAATGACGACCAGGACACTCAAAGAGAAATTACAGACCGGGACACCGGAACACAAATGACGACCGGGACAAAAATGAAGATCGGGACATCGGGACACAGGGAATATAAATGACGACCGCGACACTCAAAGAGAAATTACAGACTGGGACACCGGGACACAAATGACGACCGGGACACAGGGAAACAACAACAACGGGGACGCCGGGGGCAGAGGGGGATATATAAATGACGACGGGGACACAGGGAATGTTCGATTAGCAATCACCATCAACAAAGCTCAAGGGCAATCATTAGAATAATGAGGTATAGATCTGAACACAGATTGTTTTTCCCATGGACAATTATATGTTGCATGATCAAGAATCGGTAAACCTGACAATCTATTTATATGCAGAGACAATGGGATAGCCAAGAATGTTGTATATTCGCAAGTTTTACGTAGTTAAAAATATATATATATCTATCTATATTCACAGGTGGGACACTCAACAGCTAGTATATATATATATATATATATATATATATATATATATATATATATATATATATATATATATATATATATATATATATATATATATATATATATATATATATATATATATATATATATATATACATATATATATATATATATATATATATATATATATATATATATATATATATATATATATATATATATATATATATATATATATATACGTTTTATCTACGTAAAACTTGCGAACAAACAACATTCTTCGCTGTCCCATTGTCTGTGCACTAATGATTGCCTTTGAGCTTTGTTGATGGTGATTGCTAATCGAACATTCCCTGCGTCCCCGTCGTCATTTATATATCCCCCTGTGCCCCCCGGCGTCCCCATTGTAGTTGTGTCCCTATGTCCCGGTCGTCATTTATATATATATATATATATATATATATATATATATATATATATATATATATATATATATATATATATATATAAAACCTATCATAATCTACAGAACCACTACCGAAGACCAGTCTATCAAAGGGCATTTAAAGGGTACTTTCAGAGTTTCATTTTCAATAAGTTTCATTTCTTATGCAGATAGTATCTAGGGGCTTGTAACCCCCTATCAAGCCAGTATAATGGTGTTACTAGTTCAAAGAGGAAGTCGAAGTGGGTACTTTGCTATTTGTAAAAAAAAAACATCCTAGCATTGAAAATGGCGAAAGAGCAAGCAGATACGGGACTACAAAGACATTGTACACAAAAGCAAGGATACGGCGACTAAATTTAAATTCCATGGTAAATAGCAGCACTTGAACTTTCCTAGTGTTATTTGTACGAAAAAATATTTAAAAGAACCAGGGTCGCACGCGAATTCTTCCCAATTTACCCGCAATCTTAAGCATTTCATCACCAACAGAAGCTCAGGAAGGCGATATAGATCAAGAGGGTAAAAGTATGATTAAGTATAAATTTCTCAGCTGGAATCCCCATTGGAAAAGAGCTTAGCAACCGGTTTTCACAATTATATCAGAAGCGTAAAAGTATCTGACTTCACTTTTTGGCGTATCAGAATTAAAAATAAATCAGCAGAAACCCACATAAATAAAAAGATCGTCCATCATCTGTCTGGACTTCTTGGAATGTTCGGATTTTCAGAACTTAGTAGAATTTTAAGATGGTGACAGATATTGTAATTTATTACAAAATAGAACACTACAGAATTATCTTTATCGTTTCATATTTTATCTACGTTTTCGTTTACAATTTTATTAAATATACTAATAAACAATGCCGTTGGGTAAACACTGACAAAAAACATATATTCATATCAAACTAATACTCAGACATTATCGCGCTAATAACTAATGATACATCAAGGCAAAAACTGTAGGACTTCAGATTTTTGAGGTCGGAAAAAACACTTTTACAATTACACATAAAAAAAAAAAGAAACTTACATTTTCAGGGATACTGTCAAACGCCATCTGCTCTTTCTTCAATTCAGATGGTGTTTTATCATATACACCGCTTGGTGTTTTGCCATTCATCTTGACTGGAGGGTTGTTCATTTTCTTAGTTGGAGATTTCGATAAGGGTTTAGATGAAGGTGTTTTGGACGGGGTTGATGTTTCTTTTTTCCCGCTTCTATTTTTGTTTAGGTCGGAGGAAAACTCGGGAATTTTTGCAGGGAAATGTTCCTCAAATTTGTAATGTTGAATGTCAAAAAACCCAAGAGCATTGTCCTGAAAAAAAATTCCATCATTTAATTGCCATCTTCCTGAAAAAAATTTCGATCTTCCTGAAATCATAGAGCGATATAAAGAATAGGCATTCTAAGATTCAGTGATTATAGAACAAACAGGAAAAAAATATAGACAATAAAAACTGAAATGAAGAACAAAAGACCGAAAGTAACACAGATTGTGTTCATCATCCTTGAATCTCTGATGAAAAAGTAAAAATTATATTTAAAAAACTAATAATAAGTAAGAAAGATAATCAGATACAACTAAAAGCTAGAAAAACCTCATTATACCTGAGCTATACAGGAAGCATCTCGTTTGGCTGCAAATAAAAAGGGGTGCAGAAAAACTATTATATTGGACATCCAAATTCTGCCGCTTCTCACCTCATTTCGACCTAACTAAAATTCAATTTTGGTACTTCTGATAACAATTCACAAGTTCAGAAATTCTTTCAACTCAAATTTCCGGCTCTTGGCATTTTTAACCATCCTTTTATAATATCTTTAATTTCTCTGTTAGGTTTGGAGCTGAATATAGTTTGTAAAGCTACAGAAAAAATTGACTAGCTAACCATGAGCGTAAATTTCTGATAAATTTTATTCAGAATAACAAATGATTTTATTTTTCAATATCAGTGCCCCCCCAGGCTATAAAAAAAACTCCTGTTTAATGTCAGTATCTATTATCTTTATATTAAATAGTCTCTTCAAATCAAAGAGACCACCCTGGCTAATCAGGACAAAAAATCGTATTGAAATGAGAAACAAGGATAATAACAGCCAATAAAAAAAAACGAAGAAGATTATGCAAATATTTCGGTCAAGACTTCCGCTTGACCGTCTTTAGAGAAAATAATAAAAAAAATATAGATAATAATACAGAAAATTATAAAAACCAAGCTTTAAATAAACACTGAAACTAAAATAGGGAAGACCCATACCAAACAACGATCAAAGGATAACTGAATAAAAAAAATACAACACTGAATGACACTTCAAACTTACATTTTACGCAAAGCATTCTTAAATGCTAATCACTTGCCAGGTATGGTGTTATCAGATTTTTTATTAGGTTTCAAAATACGATTTTGTGGATGGATATAAAATCGATTTGAATTATTAAGTTCATTATAAAGGGGCGGTTCCATTGCAACTGAGCCCCCGCGTAACTGAACCCCCGTGCAACTCAGCCCCCATGCAACTGGATCCCCGTTGAACTTAAACCCTGTCGAACTGAACCACCCTCCAACTAAGCCCTCGTGTAACTGAACCCTGTGGCAACTGAATGTCATTTAACTCAAATCTAATGTAACTCAACATCCGTGCAACTTCGGCGTAAGACCTTAAATTAGGTATCCTTTTCTCAGACCACACTGCCTTTCTATGACGAACAAATAAACATTCAAATGGGGATGAGTCCATTATTTTGACAGTGAAAACAGCTAAAAAAAAAACTGGAGGGGGGCGACTAGGCCTCCTCCACTCCTCCTTTTTTCCCAAAATCATTTGATCAAAACTATGAGAAAGCCATTTAGCCAAAAAATAAATATGCAAATTTCGTTTTAATTATTCATCTGCGGAGAGCCAAAATCAAAACATGCATTAATTCAAAAACATTCAGAAATTAAATAAAAAAAACAAGTATTTTTAACTGAAAGTAAGGAGCGACATTAAAACTTAAAATGAACAGAAATTACTTCGAATATGAAAGGGGCTGGTCCCTCCTCAACGCCCCGCTCTTTACGCTAAAGTTTTTTACTGTATTGAGAGAAAGTGTCAAACTTTACCGTAAAGAGTGGGGCATTGAGGAGGGACCAGCCCCTCTCATATACGAAGTAATTTCTGTTCGTTTTAAGTTTTAATGTCGCTCCTTACTTTCAGTTAAAAAAAACTTGTTTTTTTTTTTTTTTTATTACATACACAGCAGTCATAATCAGTAGAAATACTAAAGTGTTAAAATAAAAACAAACATATTTATAAAGAAAAAAATAATAACACAAAAGTTAATTATTTTGTTTTGCTTTTTGTTTTTTTAATTACCCTTGTGTAACTGAATCCTTGTGCAACTGAACCACCGTACTCAGTTTTCAGTATTCTACAAATACGAGGGAATATCATTGAGTAAAACACAAGTAAGAATCTTAACATGTTCAACCTTGTTAGAATTGTTCGTTTTCTAAAGTCATAATATAAATGCCTGTCAAAATGATTCATAGGAAAACTCTGTTTTGTTGTCATGAAAACAAAGAAAAACACATGTCATTAACCATTACACCCAGATTTACTCCTCCTTTTTTATGTCTGTTAGTGCGGTTCCCTTTGCCCAGTCACTGTCTACTGGTCTACGCAATTACCCCCTCCCCTTATGGAAAATACTCGTTTTCTTATTAATAATTCTGTATTTATCTGAAGGATCAATGAGAGATGGGAGTTTTGGTATTAAAACATACCATTTGACGCATCTCTCTCCCTCCCTAACTAGCCAAAATATTTTTAAGGTCCTATGCAAATTTCACCATCTTAGATATAGACCCTGTTGTTCTACAATTACGAACATTTGCATATAAGGGCTTTAAATCTCTACAATAGGGTTCTATGATTGTTTTTTAGTTAGAAAAGGAGGGAGATGCCTCAAAAGATGCATTTCAATACCAAGGCATCCCAACTCTCACTGAGCAATCAGATAAATACATAATTAGTTCTAGGGGAGAGAAGAGGAGAGGTTGGAGGTGGAAACTGTCATATAATCCCCAGGGCCGTATCCAGGACTTTTGTTTGAGCGGTTATTGTTTCAGGGGGAAAGACAAATCAAACCTTTATAAACACATCAAAATGTGAAATTTATATTTAATCCCTCTTTTCTGGGAATCAGTTTCTGAGAATATTTCTAGTCTACGCTATTATTATGAAAGTAAAAAGCAATATCAAACCCCAAAATAAGAAGAATTTATTACGTATAGGAGGTAGACTACCCCTTTCTCATCCCCACCTCCACCTCATGGTCGTAGAAACTTCGAAGGAAATTTATTCGATCAGAAATTATGAGTTCTAGTCCTTTTTTTATAAGTCAAAAATGATTGGAAACCAACCAGCCGCAAGGGGGGGGGGGATTTTCCGAGGGCTTATTTTCCGGGAGAGTAACCCCCTAGACCCGTAGACAGTGGCAGGGCGAAGTAAACCCCCTTCTAAGAGACATAAAAAAAAGGTAGAAATAAATCTGGCTTTAATGGTTTATGACCTCGAAATTTTTTTGCTGTTTTTGACAACACAATACAGCTTTTTTAATGAACACCTTGACAGGCACTTATATCACGACTTTAAAAAACAAACAATTCCAATTAGGTTGAACATGCAAAGATTCCATCTTGTGTTTTATCCAATGATATTGCCTCATATTTCTAGAATACTGAAAAACTGGGTTCAGCTGCACAAGGGTTCAGTTAAACGAGGGTTTAGTTGCACGGTATTTCATTTACATAGGGCGTTCAATTACAAAGGGGTTCAGTTAAATGGGGTTGTGTTGGACGGAGGTTCAGTTGCACATGGGTTCAGTTAAATGGGGTTCAGTTGCATGAAGGTTCAGTACAAGGAACAAAGGGGTTCAGTTGCACGGGGGTTTAGTTGCACTGAGGTTCAGTTTCACGGTGGTTCAGTTACAGGGGTTCAGTTACGTACATGCCAAATGGGACTTAGATAGGTTTTCCCAGTTTCTCTATTGAGGGCGACCTTTTTGTGAATTTGCTTTTTGTTTCAACTGCCTCACTGAAAACTTGCATGAGGCCTTTGACGGGGGCAATAATGGAGGTGTTATCAAACAAAATGATATGGTGTGGGTTGTCATATACGTGTTGATCTAAGGCGGAATCAAAAGTCTCAAGCTGTTGGCGTAGCCCCATAGCTTTGTCGATTGAGGGCCTGAGTTCCGGCAACCGATCCCCCAATTGTTGTTGGGTTCTTCCAACATAAAACAGCCGCAACAGAAGGAAACCCTATAAACATCCCTACCCAAAATGGGGCAGAGTTTTTTTATGAGGTTAGTCGTTACTCTTTTTATGATGTCAATCACTTAAATTATTCATTTGTTACCCCAGCAATAACAAGCTCTGCTTCCCGAAAGAGGCGCATCATTATTATTGTGCTATTGTGTTACACTAACTTGAGTTATTTTATTCATTCAATTCCATCAAAAATGGTCAATCGAAAATACTGCTCCCTCCCAATTACATACCCTGAACGGTAAATTTTCAGCTAATATGGTAATATCCTTTAGTTTACTTTTGAGATTCTTAAAATTATCCACAAAAATCTGCCATATATATTATATGCAACTCCATTCTGTGAATTCCTGGCAATACATGACAAGTCTAAAATCTACTCTTTAATTTTATGATTTGCCAAATATTACTACTACTACTACTAACAACTCACGGCAAAACTAAACTACCATTGTCACGAAAATTGCTTCCTAGTTTGGCACTACAACCTAGCTGACTGAAATTTCATATTTGAAAGACTTTCTAGCCGACAAAAAATTAAATTTTACTTTTTTATTTTACTCCCTCTTCGCTTTTTTTTTACTCGGCCATTAAACAATGGTATACAACATACTTCCAAAACATATTTTCCTATATATAAATATAATTTCTCTGAATTAAAAGATTTTACCGGAATAATCCCTACCATGATTTCAGCTAAAAGCCAAACTGAAATAAAGGCTTAAGGATATTTCAACAAAAATTTTATCCTTTCTAATCTAAGCTCGTTTTTCCAAGATGAAAAAGACAGTTTCCAAGACCATCCGTTATCAGTAAGGACTGTTTTGATTACCTTGAATCTGATTCCTAAAACCGTAAACCTGAAGCCGATTTATGAGAAACCATAAGTATTTTACAAGTTTTTTTTACTAGAGGAACTTAAATACTTATGTTTTTTTTTTCCTAAAGGAATTGTATTTTGTCAACCACCATCTAAGCACTGCAGGTTGTCAGATATTTAAAATATATCAACGAATAAACTCACTATATACCAAGGAATGAAATTTCACCGGAATCCTAAAATTTCAGGATACGAAACACTAAAATTAATCGTTGCAGCAGGTGTTTGATATCAGTTTTTTGTTTTTTTTTTCCGTTTTTTTTTTTCCTTACGAAATAACTTAAACAGAGTTTGGCGTGAGTTCTGATGACTTAAAAAAAAATCATTAATCGAACTCATTAATGATCGAAAACGGACTTACTGCAACTGTGTATATGCCAAGATCTTTGTCGTAGTGCATAATATACCTTAGATACATTTTAAGCTTATCTCGTGTATAGAAACCTTTTTCACGGCGAACTGCACTCCAAGGAACAACATAAGTCGCTGAGATTTCATCATCCGCTTCCTCCTCTTCAACCTAAAATAAGAATTACCTGTGATGAAACTTAAATTAAAATTACGTTTAAAGCATAGCCGCATGACAATGACTTATTTATAACCCGTCATAAATATCAAAATAAGGCGGAGTACAACACAAACGCATACACAAAAGGAAATGAAACAAAAAACACTTCAAGGACAATGGTTGTAGACTTTGAAAATTTATTTTCTACTGTGGCTCCCTATCTTACTGCTGCACGGTATGGATCAGTTTATCATTCAAACTCACAATACTACAGGGTATGAACCAGTTATATTTTAACGATTAGACACAAAAAAGTTTTTGGTCCGGGGTGAAGACCAGAACAACAGCGTTGAACTAATTTGCAAGAACTAGAAGGTTGAATCGCAAACTATTTGTAACAATGCACCCATAAGTTATTGATATTCGTTTCTTGATGTGCGCAAGAAACAAGGGCCTTATAGCACAAAGGGATCCAACTACTAGCAAACCTAAAAATGTCAACGAAGCAGTAGGTTTGATGGTCGCATCCATGAGTGCAATAGGAAAATCAGAGTGATACCTCAAATTAAACAAGATGACTTGTTGTTAGCATTGAAACCTAGTCCTACTTTGATATGTTCATCTTTAAAATTCGTGAAGTTCTCTCTAGAGAACTTTTAGTGTTTTATATTAAGGTAAATATTAAACTGATGTTGGTTGTTTTAGCATTTTTTATATTTTTGGGGTGTTTTATGTTAGTATTGGATCCTCGACGAAGAACAAAATTTCTAGTTTATTTTTGATTGTTGGATGATAGGAGGATCGCCGTTTCATGGACTGTTAGTGAGTTGATTTTTTTTTTCTTATAGGTTTATATTTAGGCGTTGTTTAATATGGATATGCCCAGTTCTAAAATGATTTATTCATTATAATTCGTTTCCCAAATAACGGGCCATTGAGCCCTTTGATATTTTGTTTTTGTTAATGCTATTTTATGGAAATAAATGGAACTTGAAATTGAAGCACTACAGATTCTCCGTCTACATAAAACCTATCTGATAATTTCCTTCATCAAAGGACTGATAAACCAGAAAGGCGTCGTGATAGTTAGCATCCATCCTTGTTATTTTTGAGCAACCCAAAGTTTCTCATTAGCAAAAATTTACTTCTTGCTATCACTACCGGTAGTCATATCTTATCCGTATTGTTCCTGAATAATCGTCATCAACGTAGACTTCACCCTCAGCCTTTAATTAAGTGTCAAGCCATACAACAGGAGTTTCCATCAGTTAATTCATCAGAGCTCACCCCAAATAAATTAGGGTTGAAAATACGGAGAAATGTCATCTCAAAAGCTAAAACATAACTTCACTGTCTATCTGCAAACTCAACTTAAACCCATCTCATCTTTCATAAATTCAACAGAAAAGCCAAAGTTTGAAAAAAGTCGAACAAGAAAAGTGCCAAAGAAGATTGCTGAGATACACGTGGATTAGGATCTTTGATTCTGCCGCCATTAAAAGTTTGAAGATGAGAAGTTCACCATGACATCAACAACATTCCAGAGCATTTTTCTAACTTGGTCTCAACCAAAAGTCCTGACCGGCGCACCATTCCTGACTTTACATATAATAATTCTGCTTTTCCAGTTCCTAAAACTGTCCTTAGACAATTTCTCTATAACATCCACCATATCTTTCTCAACCCTTTAAAGGTCCAACGTTTTAGAACCCTATTTGATCATCGTCATTACTGGTACTTCTTAAGTCCTGCTCTCAATTCATAGACCTACCTTCCTACTTTACAGCAAATTTTTATCCGAAAAACACCCTGAATCATGGCTATTCTACTTTTACCTTTACCTGCATCTGTGGTCTTTTCGTAATCTTTACTTTTAAGGGTAGTAAAATCTACATTCCATTCCTTTAGCAATCATCCCGGAGTTTACAAAAATACCCCAATTTACAAAATTTACCATTATAGAAGTATCATATCAATGTTTGGACAATTTTAAGACCAAACGCCACACTGGTCATACGGTATTTTACTTACAAAATTGTAGCAGTCGATAGAAAAAGTCAGCTCTAGCAAAAATAGAAAAAATTGGTAGTCAGCTCTACCAATTAAAATAAAAAAAAAACATCTAGGTAACAAAAATAGATTTACATAAAACTAACATTTAATGTCCTCTAATTTTCAACATGATACAGCTTATCCTGAGGAATCCTTCCAACTGCAAAGTATCACCATAACATTTGCAAAATATTAGACATAACATATTACGAAATAAAATACCACATTAGAAAATATGTACCTAGCATACGTAATAACAACCATTTAATATAGTTATGGTTTAAAATATGCTAAACCATCACCAACCACTATCTAGCCTCCATTTATCATATGAAAGTATCTTTATAATAAACAATTTGAAAGTAAAAACCAAAAAAGTGAAGAGTCTTACCTCAAACCTGAATAGTTCAGGCAATGGGCCCCATAAAGCTATAAATCTGTCTCTCGAAACTTTGTCAACTTCTGGGTCATCTCTACAATATCAAATAAATAATATATATTAGACATAAGAACATCTCAAACACTTTAAGAACAAGGAAACATTCCGGTTCAGCACTTGGTTACACACAAAATTTCTTAAAACAGAAGACCTACATTTGTCACAGCCCCCCCCCCCCAATCATTCATCCAATCTCCAGACGCCATGGGTGGCAGGTCACCTTCCTCAATTTCGCTTCCATATGTTTTTTTTTTACTATTGAAGAAATAACGTACTGTCAGACTGTGTTGTGTTTCATGCTTGACATGATTTACGTAACTGGTTTGCATTGACCCATACTCTAGAAAAGGGTATCACAGAAGACTACGTTTAAGTCAATTGTGAAGACTTTATGGCAAAAATTCGAGCAATCAGCAAGCTGCCAATTCATCACTGTTCAGATCCTTGACAAGCTTAGATTTGTATCAGTCCTAGATACGGATCTTGCATAAATTGCTTCTCCCATCTTTACAAAAGCTTTCCGAAAAAAAAAACAGAACGCTCCGTGTTTCGACCCAGACGACCATTTAGAGACAGAACCCAAAGGCCCACTTCGCAGGCCTTTGGGATAGCAAATAACAAGCTCTTTGTCACATCCCTTCACTGGTTCATCCTTCAGTCCTTGTAAATGTAGCGTCACAGGATTGCCATCATCACTTCAAATATGTTTAAGTTAGGCAATGCTCGGGTCTTTGGCCTTCACACGCTTCGTCATTTCCCTTCATCATTGCCTTCTTTTTTAACCTTTTTGTTTGTGGTGTGTTTTCCAACTCCGGAGAGTTGCCAACCCAACATCCGCTTTAAGCATATATATCCCGAACTATCTAAAAACCAATTTCGTCAGATACCTGGCTATGATGTGACACAAAGTTTGAACACATAGTCAATTATTATACAGTATGTTAAAATAAAACACAAAAAGTACTCAAATCAGAATTTGAGTGAAAATAATTGTTCTATACAGTTTTGTTTCTTTAAGGGATCTTTTAATCAAATAATTCTGTTAATCAAAATGTTTCTGTAAGCCCAAGCCATATCACAGTCGGCTGACGAAAAACTTACTGTTCATTCCAATTTCGAACTAATCATTCCAGGGTATATAAATAAGTGGCTACTTGCAGTGTAATACTAAGTCTTGCATATTCTCCGAGATCTTGCATATCCTAGACCAGATATCTCAGATTTAGCTGCGATAAGATTAAAAAAAAAAAATAATGCATAATCTCTACAGATTTCTTGAAAAGTAGAAAAGAAGACACTTTACAGAAGGTGGTATAAAAGCAGGTGAATATTCACTAGTGAAGCAACCTCAAGCGGATCTCACAAAATCTTACAAAATAATGAGTCTAGTTATTTATGATCCTTTTTCCTTATTTACTTTCAAGATATTAATTGTCTCTTTCCCTGTCCTATTGACTTTATCGTTTAACAAAAGAAACTGAGCTTCATTTCATTTGAAAAAGTAAATACGGACACTGTAGGGTGTCATAACACCCCTCAACTATTTTTCGGATAAATATCTCCTTCCCTTTTTTTAGATCTTTGTAATTCTCTTTTTCTCCATTTGAACAATCATATGATAGTAAATCGCAAGGCTTAATCACCATTAGTGAAATCCATCAAAATTCAGTAGGCTTAAAATTCCGTAAAAACAAGTTATCGTTTCCCTATATGTTGGCTGAAATATATAACCAACTAAAAAGCTCTACACATAAACACCTCCAATCACTGTTTCTTTAGGTTTCCTTGTGTTATGGCCTATAAGTTGGGCTATTGAGCAGGACTCATGCTGAGAAATCAATTCATACTTCATAATATGCAGAATAAATGTAGCTAAAACATTTTGACTGCAGCTCTACTATACTTTACCCCCCCCCCCCCTAATGAGAAAACAAATAGCCGAAATTGCATATATCCCATGCACACCGCCATGCGCCTCTCTTGTTTCAACCCATCTCTCTTGTTTTAACCGTAAATTGAATCAACTACGACGAAAAAGAACCAGAAAAAACAAGAGTGACACTTGGCGGAATGCATGGGAAATATATAATTTAGGTTATCTATTTTCGCATTAGGGGAAAGGGGGTAAATTAAAGCAGATCTGCAATGAAAATAAGCTAGCTGTAATTATTCTACATATTATGTAGCAACAATTGTTTTCTTAACATTTTTGCTTCTCAATAATCACAAATCTAGATTTTTACCTATTGTTGTTGGCTTTCATTGGTTGTGCTTTTTTTACCTGAAGTTTCGGTAGTGGCTACATGACATCAAGGAGCTACCATGTCAATGTCTTAACGCGATTTTGTTTCCCGGTGTGATCTCCTCCCAAAGTTAGCCAAAAAACTGAACTTTCAAAGGGATAGTTAAAGATTTAGTCACAATGAGTGAATTTCTATTTTTGATTTCTCCTTTTTCAATCTCTGGTGAGCGGGTTGAGAATGGCGAGCGAGTTTTTCGATAATACAAATGACATCTTTTCAACCAAAACAAATGTTTCAGAATCATAAAAAAAGAGGAATAAAATTCTTACTCTTGTTTCTGCAAGTACGCCTGACATTCAGCGTCTGTGGGTGGAATTACTCTGACTACTTTACAGGGATACCTAAAAATAAAGTTATTAAAAATAAAGCAGCCAATCCTAAGTAATTAGTCAACACAAAAAAATATGAAAAAGAGCCAGTTCACAGATATAAAAAAATTAATTTCACAATTTGACATCCTTAGTTGCACAAATTTTCCAGAAAGAAAATTTCAGCAGCTTAATTTCATACATGAGGGGAATAGAAAGGAGTTAACTTTGGATTTTTTGTGACCATAATACGCATATTTTATGGTTTTGACCATAAAAATTGTACTTGTTTGCGTTTCCTCTCACCCTGCTACAGAAGTACAGTTTGGTAGGACTCAGATGCAACTAGGCTCTGCAAAAATACTAGTAAGTTCCAAAGTCCAAATCCCAAGAAATGACAAGAATCATCCCATAATTAGTATCATTCCCAACGCTGATGGCGATATTTGGAATTTAAATGAAAAAGCAATGGATACCTAAGAATACTATTGAGTGGCAACTCCAAGGACCGAGAAATAGAAAGGCAGTGACTCAAAGAAAACTGCGTTTTTTTGCATTCTCCCTCTCCCTGCAAAAAAGGTAACATTTAGTTGGTCTAGGCTCTTCAAAAATACTAGTAAGACAAGTTCCAAGCCCAGAATTACAAAACATTACTAAACAACATCTCATAAACATCAGCATTGAGATACAATTCCCAGGTAAGAGAAATGGAAAGGCATTTGCTTGAAGAAAACACGCCAAGTGTGTGGGCAAGAGATTCAGTCCTCTTTTTTTCTCTTGTGCAGAACAGATTACTCGGGTTATAGCGACCACGTTTTGTTCTGATCTGTAATGAAACCGAACCGGTTTTCTGTGTCCACTCAGAGATAATCAGCTTAGCCTGAGTAAAGCTAAGCTGATTAAGGATTAATGTATTGTTTTATTTCTCAGTTTCTCTTCCTGGTAAATGTCCAACTAAGAGTCTTTACAGTTATTTCAATATCATTACGGTTAGACAAATTTTAGCTTTTCAATGTATACTTTTCCGTGTCCGTTATCTAAAGGATCTGCAACCAGATTGTTTTAAATCATTTTTTCCAGGCCCTCCCTCAGTCCGACCATATAATACTCATTGTCCTTTAAGTAAGCTTCCTGTGCCTTTCATTTTCTCCGAACGGTCTAGATTTTCACCTAAAAATGTTATTACAAATTATTTGAACACATGAATCTTTTTTTGATCAGAGTCTACCGCTATTAACATTAAAAACTAAAATCAAAGCTCTGCTAATCAGTAAATATTAATTTGTGAGTAGCTCCCGCCCCGTCAGCTATCGGATAAATGTTGACAATAATTTTAAGAAACGTCTTTTGGCATTTATTTTTTAGTGTGAGATAGAGTGAGAAGTGTGATGACATCCGTTTATTCTGGGTTTGTTTGTTTATACTGTTTGTATTGTCGCCCGGCTTTCGAGCCAGTCTCCCTGCCGGGAATGTTATGTGAATAGTTTTAAATGTGTGTAGTTAAGGAATAATAAAGAACTTGAACTTAAGATGAAGTACTATACAGGTATATTTTAATTAAATACTTAATAGATATAGGTGTTTAGGTTAGGTATTTAATAAAATGCGTTCTAGGCGGCCTGCTTTCCACAATTCTCTGTTGTAGTATCCATAGTTTTTTTTACTAATCTATATATACTAGCTGTTGGGGTGGCGCTTCGCGCCACCCCAACACCTAGTTGGGGGGGCGCTTCGCGCCCCCCCCCCCCCAAGCCCCCCCGCGCGCGTAAGTCGTTACGCGCCATAATAGTTACGCGCCATTGTAGTTGTGTCCCTATGTCCCACCTGTGAATATAGATATATATATATATATATATATGGTTTTAACTACGTAAAACTTGCGAATATACAACATTCTTTGCTGTCCCATTGTCTTTGCATATAAATAGATTGTCAGGTTTACCGACTCTTGAACATGCAACATATAATGGTCCATGGGAAAACAATCTGTATTCAGATCTATACCTCATGATTCTAATGATTGCCCTTGAGCTTTGTTGATGGTGATTGCTAATCGACCATTCCCTGTCCCGGTGTCCCGGTCGTCATTTACATCCCCCTGTTTCCCCCGGTGTCCCCGTTGTAGTTGTGTCCCTGTGTCCCGGTCGTCATTTATATTCCCTGTGTCCCGGGTCCCGGTCATCATTTGTATCCCGGTGTCCCGGTCTGTATATACATTCGTTTTTTAGTTTTGTTTTTCTCCTTTATTTTTTTCCTTTTTTTTCTTTTTTAGCTTATTTAGATTTTTAGATTTTTTAGTTTTTTTTATTAGTTTTTAGTTTTTATTTCTTTTTAGTTTTTTTGTCCCGGTCGTCATTTATATCCCCCTGTTTCCCCCGGTGTCCCCGTTGTAGTTGTGTCCCTGTGTCCCGGTCGTTATTTATATTCCCTGTGTCCCGGTCGTCATTTGTATCCCGGTGTACATGTCCTGGTCGCTTTCTCTTTGAGTGTCGTCATTTATTAGTTTTTTCCTTTTTTTTTTAGTTTTTTATTGGTTTTTACCTTTATTTTAGCTTATTTTTCAGTTTTTTCCTTTTTTTTATTTTTTTTTTATTTTTTATTTTTTTTATTTTTTATTTTTTTTAGTTTTTTACCTTTTTTTAGTTTTTTTAGTTTTTTTAGTTTTTTAGCTTTTTTACTTTTTTTATTAGTTTTTAGTTTTTTTTTGTAGTTTTTGCCTTTTTTTAGTTTTTTCACTTTTTTTTTTAGTTTTTTATTGGTTTTTACCTTTATAGTTTTTTTAGTTTTTTAGCTTTTTTATTTTTTTTATTAGTTTTTAGTTTTTTTTGTAGTTTTTGCCTTTTTTTAGTTTTTTCAGTTTTGACGTCACCTAATCCAGTTTTTTCAGGTGACGTCACCTGACACATCCATCCATCCATCCACAGACAGACAACTTATTTTTATATATATAGATATAAATAAGTTGTCTGTGTGTGTCTGTCGAGTGACGTCATGTTTGTGTGTCGACTGACGTCATGTTTGTCGACTGACGAAATTACAGACCGGGACACCGGGACATAGGGAATATAAATGACGACCGGGACACTCAAAGAGAAAGCGACCGGGACACGAGGAATGTTCGATTAGCAATCACCATCAACAAAGCACCGGGACACAAATGACGACCGGGACACACGGAATATAAATGACGACCGAGACACTGAAAGAGAAATTACAGACCGGGACACCGGAACAGAAATGACGACCGGGACACCGGAAAGCTAAAAAACTAAAAAAAAAGGTAAAAAACTAAAAACTAAAAAAGAAAAAACACTAAATTTTAATAAGTTTATTTTGTAAAAACTACAAAATAAACTAAAAAGAAAAGAAAACTAAAAACTAATAAAAAAACTAAAAACTGAAAAAGAAAAAAAACTAATAAAAGAAAAAAAACTGAAAAATAAAGGAGAAAAAGAAAACTAAAAGCCGGGACACAGGGAATATAAATGACGACCGGGACACTCAAAGAGAAATTACAGACCAGGACACCGGGACACAAATGACGACCGGGACACAGGGAATATAAATGACGACCGGGACGCTCAAAGAGAATTTACAGACTGGGACACTGGGACACAAATGGCGACCGGGATACTGGGAATATAAATGACGAACGGGACACAGCTACAACGGGGATGCCGGGGGCACAGGGGATATATAAATGACGACGGGGACACTCAAAGAGAAAGCGACCGGGACACGAGGAATGTTCGATTAGCAATCACCATCAACAAAGCACCGGGACACACGGAATATAAATGACGACCGAGACACTGAAAGAGAAATTACAGACCGGGACACCGGAACACAAATGACGACCGGGACACCGGAAAGCTAAAAAACTAAAAAAAAAGGTAAAAAACAAAAAACTAAAAAAGAAAAAACACTAAATTTTAATAAGTTTATTTTGTAAAAACTACAAAATAAACTAAAAAGAAAATAAAACTAAAAACTAATAAAAACAAGAGCTAAGAGCTCATATGGCACTTGTGACGAGGTCGGAAGAGCCGAGAGCTCATATGGTACGAGGTCGGAAGAGCCAAGAGCCAAGAGCTCATTTGGCACTTGTGAGAAGGTCAGAACCTAAAGTTAAACTTTATAGCACAAGATCCTTCTAAATATCAAATTTCATTAAGATCTGGTCACCCTTTCGTAAGTTACAAATACCTCAATTTTCAAAATTACCTCCCCCCTCCCAATTCCACCAAAGAGAGCAGATCCGGTCCAGTTATGTCAGTCACGTATCTTAGACAGGTTTCTATTCTTCCCATCCAGTTTCATCCTGATCTCACCGCTTTAAGTATTTTCTAAGATTTCCGGTCCCCCCAACTGCCCCCCCCCCAATTACGTTTGATCCGGTTGAGATTTAAAATAAGATATCAGAGTTACGAGGTCCTTCTAAATATGAAGTTTCATGAAGATCCGATCACTCCTTCGTAAGTTAAAAATACGTTATTTTTCTTATTTTTCAGAATTACCCCCCCCCCCGCAATTGAGCGGATCCGTTCCAATTATGTAAATTACGTATGCAAGACTTTTGCTTATTTTTCCAACCAAGTTTCATCCCAATCCCTCCAATCTAAGCGTTTCCCATCATTTTAGGTCTCCCCACCCCAAACTTCCCCCAATGTCACCAGATCCGGTCAGGATTTAAAATAAGAGCTTTGAGCCACGATATCCTTCTAAAAATCAAATTTCATGGAGATCCAATCACCCGTTCGTAAGTTAAAAATACCTCATTTTTTCTAATTTTTCAGAATTAACCCCCCCCCCCCAACTACCCAAAAGAGAGCGGATCCGTTCCGTTTATGTCAATCATCTACCTAGGACTTGTGTTTATTTTTCCCACCATGTTTCATCCCGATCCCTCCACTCTAAGTGTTTTCCAAGTTTTAGGTTCCCCCTCCCAACTCCCCGCCCCCATCACAAGATCTGGTCGGGATTTAAAATAAGAGCTCTAAGACACGATATCCTTCTAAACATCAAATTTCATTGAGATCCGATCACCCGTTCGCAAGTTGAAAATACCTCATTTTTCTAATTTTTAAGACTTACTCCCCCCCCCCCAACTACCCCAAAGAGAACAAATAAGTTCCGATTATGTCAATCATGTATCTAGGACTTGCGCTTATTTTTCCCATCAAGTTTCATCCCGATCCCTCTACTCTAAGTGTTTTCCAAGATTTTAGGTTTCCCCCCTCCAACTCCCCCCAATGTCATCAGACCCAGTCGGGATTTAAAATAAGAGCTCTGAGACACAATATCATTCCAAACATCAAATTTCATTAAGATCCAATCACCCGCTCATAAGTTAAAAATACTTCATTTTTTCTATTTTTCAGAATTAACCGGCCCCTACTCCCCCCCCCAGATGCTCAAATCGGGAAAACGACTATTTCTAATTTAATCTGGTCCGGTCCCTGATACGCTTGCCAAATTTCATCGTCCTAGCTTACCTGGAAGTGCCTAAAGTAGCAAAACCGGGACTTTAGGTTTTCCCCCTCCGACTCCCCCCAATGTCATCAGATCCGGTCGGGATTTAAAATAAGAGCTCTAAGACACAATATCATTCCAAACATGAAATTTCATTAAGATCCAAATACCCGCTGATAAATTAAAAATACTTCATTTTTTCTATTTTTTGCGAATTAACCGGGCCCCCACTCCCCCCCAGATGGTCAAATCGAGAAAACGACTATTTCTAATTTAATCTGGTGCGGTCCCTGATACGCTTGCCAAATTTCATCGTCCTAGCTTACCTGGAAGTGCCTAAAGTAGCAAAACCGGGACAGACCGACAGACAGACAGACAGACAGACCGACAGAATTGGCGACTGCTATATGTCACTTGGTTAATACCAAGTGCCATAAAAACTAAAAACTGAAAAAGAAAAAAAAACTAATAAAAGAAAAAAAACTGAAAAATAAAGGAGAAAAAGAAAACTAAAAGCCGGGACACGGGGAATATAAATGACGACCGGGACACTCAAAGAGAAATTACAGACCAGGACACCAGGACACAAATGACGACCGGGACACAGGGAATATAAATGACGACCGGGACGCTCAAAGAGAATTTACAGACTGGGACACTGGGACACAAATGACGACCGGGATACTGGGTTGGTGGAGGCGCGAAGCGCCTCCACCAACTAGGTGTTGCCCAACAGCTAGTAGTTGCCCAACAGCTACTAGGTGTTGCCCAACAGCTAGTATATTATATTTTCACCGTATTTTTTGATATATTTTATTGGGATTAACCTAACTTCACTTCTTTGGTTTGGTGGCTATAACACTTAAGTACACAGAACGGACAATAGCAATAGCATGGATATATGCAAAACTAAAATTTTTCTTTAATAATACAGTTCGAGACAAAGGCGTAGAGAATCCTTAAGATGCATCAAGCACTGAAAATATTCACGATCGAGGTTTTAAATATACTTATAATTTATACATATCAAAGAAGATGAGTATAAAAAAAACACATAAAAATTATTGACAATGTAAGACGATTTCTTGCAATGTAACAGAAAACCGTTGCTAACAAATTTAACCAATTAATATGGAGTTTGTTTTTCTTTTTGTGAACACATCTGTATAAATCCAATTAGAAACGGCATAAAACTAAACTATACCTAAGCTCAAGGGCAGGGGCGAAATTGTTGTAGGGCAGGGGAGGGGGAGACTGCCTCTCCCAGACCTCAGTTTCACCCCCCCCCCCACCTCCAAGCCCAGTTTGACCCCCAAGCTGAAATTTAGTTTATCCAAATATTTTGTAAAAACAAAGATAAGCCTGCATAATTCACGTGTCCACAGAAACCGGACACTTTTCTTTAGAATATCTTTAGCTTTTTTGATATTATATGGCTCATTTTTTAGTTTCACTGCTATTGCACTTAATTTGGGAAAATTTGCTCCAACTATACTCCCCTCAGCATTTTGATGTAATTGCAGCACTACTCAGGGAGGTTCCCCCCCGCTCTTGACGGTTGACAGGTTCATATACATTTAAGTAAAACTAGATAACATTTAACTGTAACATACCCAGAGGATGGTCCACCTTTTTATCAACCTTGATATATTTTGAGTGTGTGCATGTTACAACTGTTAACTTATGTCTTAGCAGCACATTTCCACTTGTGACGTAACCTAACACTTTTCCAAAAAAGATCATCATTTTTACTATCCCCCCCCCCCCCCCGCGAAAAGAAAGAAACGGTTCTAGTGTCTGTCTATATTTGAAATCCTTCAACGCCGTGCACAATCTCCATCCCCGTTAATCTCAAGCAACGCATTTTTTTTTAGCTTTCACTTGATTTGTAACAACAGAAAATATCATCTAAAGCTGTTAGAGACCAACATTGTCTAACATTATTAGCAACAAACTAAGTGAAAAAAAAATTATATGAATCTGAAAACCAACCATTTGTTTCTTATTATAGCTTCCACTTCTTCGCCAACAACATATCTATCTCTAATATAGTTATGCACATCATCCATAACATCAGTAAGTCTTTTCTTCTTGATCAATGTAGCTAAAAATACGGCAAGCCTCCTAATCTGTAAGAAATAATTAACATGTAACAAACGACATAGTTCGAGTTTTAGTAGACCTTCAAAAAACTACTCTATACAAATCCCTTGCATTTTTTTTTCATACATTATCATGCTTGGAAATCAAAACGTTATCTATTCAAAATCTTACCAAAAATATAGAAAAGCAAAAGTACATGTAACAGCAATGCTTATTGATTTGGCAAATATACACAATAAGAAAATCAGCAGAAAATTGGCTTATCCTTGTGGTTATGGGGTTTCTAGTGAAATAAAGTCCTTGGCAATAAATAGTACACATGTAAAACATCACTTTTTAATTTTTTTAATGAATTTACATTTCACCACTTTTAGAATTCTCTGTACATTATTTAAAAACTGATTTGATTCACTTAAAATCTATCAAGCAGCACTTCAGATCTGCTTAGAGTGAAGTAATGATGTTCTCTGCTTTTCACCCTGCGCTTATTTTAATTTTCGAAGTCCTACTAGCCTAGTCACCATTGCCATATCAAATCTCGAATCCTAATGCATTTTATAGCTTAAATCTGATAGTATTATAAGACAACTGTTCTGTCGTTTACTTAATTTCTTCAGAACAAAGAAACCCAAATAAGAAGAAGTAATTAACAGAAACTATTGTGCATTTTAAATATTCTCTTTAGAAGAAAATTAACAAAGAAAACTAAAGGAATTACCTCTTGTGCCAGATACTTGTAAAACTTACTAACTTTGATGGATCGTATGTAAAAAATGAATCTGAAACTGAATTCTTTAGTGATTTTTATTTTAATTTGAATATGTTTGTATTTTCTAATAATATTACCAGAAGTACACATTGTAAGAATTGCTTCTTTAGAACCAAAGTTTTTGAATTGCAAGTTACTTCTTTAGAACCAAAGCATTATTTTACAAGAGGACATAAAAACTTGAGAAGAGTGAAGAACTTCTAGATACTGAGCTTTTTAAAGATCTTTCTAAGGCGGAAAGAAAATAACTCGTAGCTCTTACAACTTTTTACATATTACGTCAATTTTGAAAAGGGGGGAAAGCCCCCAGACCATACACCCTTGAATCTAAAAATTACAATACTTGAATGAAAAGGAATATGTTTTCTTATTAAAGAAATGATAAGAACTACGGGAGTTTTAGAAATACCAAATTCACATCAAAGGTCAATCAGAAAGTCACTCAATGGGAGCGTCATATAAACGCTAAAATAGGAATAATTAATACTTATATTATGAAATGTAATCGAAAACATCCTTTTATACATACAGTTTCACATTCTCTTCAAACGTCTTAATGGCGTTTTCCCGAATAAAAATTAAATGTATATCTTCGATGAAAAACCAGAATAATATTAGACCGAACCTGCTTCCTTGGGGCACCTCACTCAAAACACCAGCAGAAGGAGATAATGTGTAAACGACCTGTTTAGTCCACCCAGACAAAATATTATCTGAAAGTCCTTTTGTCCAATTTTATAATAGATATATTTTTGCACCAGAATAGATTTTTAAGGTTTACCAAAGCTTTATAATAGATACATTTTCGCACGAGAAAAAGTTTTTAAGGCTTACCAAAGCTTTATGATATACATTTTTGCGTCAGAAGAGGTTTTTAAGGCTTACCAAAGCTTTGAAAATCTATTACAAAAAAACTCTAACGGCACATTAAGATCAGCAAATCCATAGAAATACAATCAATTTTATAATAGATACATTTTTACACCAGAAAAGGGTTTTAAGGCTTACTAAAGCTTTGAAAATCTATTACAAAGAAACTCTTATGGCAAATTATGATCAGCAAATCCATAAAAATACATGATAACCAATTTTGTAATAGATACATGTTTGCATCAGAAGAGGTTTTTAAGCCTTAACAAAGCTTTGAAAATCTATTACAAATAAACTCATATGGCACATTAAGATCAGCGAATCCTAAGAAATATGGGATAAACAATTTTATAATAGATATCTTTTTGCATTAGAAGAGGTTTTTAAGGCTTACCAAAGCTTTAAAAATCTATTTCAAAAAAATTCATACGGCACATTAAGATCAGCGAATCCATAGAAATACATAATAATCAGTTTTACAATAGATACGTGTTTGCATTATAAGAGGTTTTTAAAAATTGACAAAGCTTTGAAAATATATTACAAATAAACTCATATGACAAGTTAAGATCAGCGAATCCTAAGAAATACATGACAAACAATTTTATAATAGATACATTTTTGCATCAGAAGAGGTTTTTAAGGCTTACCAAAGCTTTGAAAATCTATTACAAAAAAACTCTTACAGCACATTAAGATCAGCGAATCCATAGAAATATACCTTGAAAATATGGGTGTCTTGGTTTACGAAAGCCGTGCTATTCAGAGGATCAAGGGTTATAATCATCAAAACAATTTCGAATTCTTGCTACTATTAAACTTTCAATAACTCTATTAAATATTTACGATATAGAAATTGGGCAATAATCTTTGAAATTAGATTACGATCTATTTTTATGAAAAAGCTAAAATTGAATCAAAGCTCACTTCAATCATAAAGGATACAGTCTAGTTTGAAGACTAATAAAACATAAAGGCAAAAGGTTTACACACTTCTTCAACAGCATACTCTATTATGGTGTTCAACAATTTTTAGAGCAATGTATTTCATCTTGTATTTGAAAATCATCTATAACCAGCACTGTGGATAAAAACAAGTACTACTGCTTCACAACACCGCAGCACCAAGCCACCTGAGGTCAACACAGCTATGCAGGCTCCTCCTCCATCCCTATTTATTCAAAGCTTTCCTCTTTACACCCTACCAGGAAGTTCCCAATTCCTTTAAATCTTTATGACATCTTCCCAGAATAAAACAGCTATTGCAAAATTTTGCTCATGTCTTGGGTTAAAGGCAAAATAACGCATGGGAGAGGGGATGATTGTCCTGAGCCCATAACCACCCCTTCATACAAAGTGGTGGGGGAGAAAATGAACGTAAGGCCAATAGCTTTACTTAGGCAGCATTAAATCATTGCCTCTGATAAAACCCATATGTAAACAACTGAAAATTTGCTTTAAATAATTTCTAAAACCACATTGACTAAGCACAAATTCTTCATCACAAATCTTTTTCATTTTGCCAATTTCCATTTTTTATGGATATTTTTGAAGGCATATTTATTGGACTAATTCAAATATCCTGCAGAAAATGGGTATCTCAAAATTTTAACCGAATGTCTTGGGAGATTATTGGGTATCATCTAGCAGTAAAAGATTGAGGAGGAGAACTAACAGCCCTTCAATTGCTTTCAACTCTTAAAAAGAACACTAAAAATGGTAATTTTCAATTAAATGAGCCACTAGAGTTTCTACAACCAGCCCTTCCATACAAAGTGACAAGGGAGGAAAAATAAAACAGAGGGGATATGGTTCTTTACTTAAGCATTGCTACATTGATGCATCTGAAAACACTGGTATGTGAAAACCAAATTTCTGAAAACCAAAGCCTGATAATAGCAACCAATATCAGCCTACATTCTTGTGGTAGCATATTCCAAGCCAAAGTTAACTACAAATTTGCCCTTGTGTTCTACTAGGTTGATTTTAGTGGTGGGGGGGGGGCAGACTCATCTAGAGTGTCCAAAAATATCTTCCATAAATACTAGAATAAAACTCTTCTGTCTATTAACTTGTAATGAAAGCAGTCAAGTTTTTCCCAACAGTTTTAAATGTTAACAAAGAAAGTGGTCTATAATAACTTTCTATTTCTCTGAAATTAAACACCCTTCATCTCACAAGAGATGAAGTTTTCAGCAACTGAAACGTCAGCTCGACGCCCTATGCGCCAAAAATGGCTCAGGAGGATCTTTATCCTTTTTTTAATCATCTCACAAGAAAAGGAGGAGAAATCTTGCCTTTATTTCTCCTACCTATATGGATACACTTCTCCCTTAAAACCTGAAACTAGACTTTTAAATAAAAATTCTTGCTTTTTTTATGGCAATCAAGAGCTGAAAGATTCTTTATTGCAATAATCAGCCTATGCAAAAAGATTTAAGGGGTCAAAATGACAACTTCCATTAGGTCAAAATCATAAATACCATAAAAAAGATGGGACATAGTAAAAAAACATCATAAAAAAGAAATAGTATGGATATAACATACACATTTTATCATTGTTGTTATCAAGCTTTTGGTTTCAAAACTAAGAAACAAACATTTATATGATAAATAGTATATTTTTTTATACTGTAACATAGTAGATAGATCCTGCCCTGCCCCCTTGAAATTGCTCCTAAGAAAAGGATATAAAATTTAGGAATCTCTCAGATCACACAAAATTGAAAGGCTAAGCATTAAAGTTTCTTCAAACTCAACTTAGCCTAATTACAATATTGGCAAGGCTTACCTCTTTTGAAATTGTTTCAATGACATTCTTCAAAGCATTTTGTTCACTTTGTAGTGCTTCATCATAGGTTAAATTTGACTTCCCAGTTAAAGAACAGCTCCATATCAAGGAATTACAGAGTATTGACCTTTCAAAGAATCCTCTGAAAGTAGAAAAAAACAAGACTGCAGTAAGCATGATTAAATAAAATTAGGGTTTATGATCCAAATATGGTACCATTTCTCTTACAGGCATGTCTAATCATGTTCAAAGGTTTATTTCTGTTTTCAAATTTGAGACCCATATTGTAACATAATAGAGGCAACTGCTCTGGGGGAAACCCTCAATGAAAAATTTGAGATCCAGGTAAGGACTCTAATCTTTGAAGACCATGATAGACAAAAAAGAAGACTAAATACAGTGGTCTTAGGAGTTGATACCCAAACAGATGATGCACAGTTTGTCCATGAATATCTAGCTAACAATTACAATCTACCTAGTGTTCCTATATCAATTGATCACTGTCTAAAGAATCAAAAGGCTTCTGGGACCCTAGACCCTCTATTCCTGCCACCAATTGGGTTGCAGGTAATGAAGATGTAGAAAAAAATAGTGCTAGCCAAAACCATGTAAATAGTAATGTTTATACAACACCTACATTTACAACAGATGATGATGAGTCATTTGCCAGTGGCTGCCAGGTAATAATGACAATCAGGCTGACCCATTCTTTGAGTGCCTACATGAACGTTCATTATGTCAGGCTATAATTTCCCAACTAGGCACCAAGGGGGTCAGAACCTGACTCTCCTATTTGTTAAAGATACGGAAGCAATCCAAAGTGTTGACTCAGAGCCACGTTTTGGGGCAAGTGATATAGCCATTACTTGTCAACTGAAGCTGTACCCACAAAGAGACGATTTTAGAAAGCATGTGTTTACAAATTACAACAAGGTCAGGCAAGATTCAGCTAACCAAGATTAGTGTTTGGTTGAAAATAAAAATATAGAGGAAGTTTGGCTTGATATGAAAAGGGTGCTTGTGCTGACAATTGCAAAATATACAAAAACAACTTGGAAACAAAGAAAGAGAACCCTCCTTACAAAACATGAGAAATTAGGCCAGCAATCCAAAGAAAGCCAATTACAACAATTTTAAACTGATACAAAATGAAGTCCAGCACCTTACAAGAGAACTTATAAACAAGTCTAGGGATTGCTTAGCATCAGCCTCTAAAACTAACTCACAGAAGTTTTGGAAATATGTCTCAGTTCAAAAGCCAGGTAGAAATTCAGAAACAGAACTCTTAGTTAATAAGAATTGTGTAGCCAATCCTGAAGATATTGCTGAAGTCCTAAATAAGCAAACAAATCTTATAGATGTTTATGACTATATCACTAAGTTGCTAGATCTCAATACTCTAGTTGACATAATCCTTTTAGATTTTGCCAAAGCATTTGATAAGTCTGTCATCTCAAGCTGAAGATAAAACTAATAGCCATTGGTATCCATCTGGAGCTTGTAGAATATGTGATGTAGTTCCTTTCAGGAAGAAAGCAGACAGTTAGGGTATTTGGAGATAATGGACAAGAATTCTTCTCAGGAGTTGACAGTAGTGTGCCTCAGGGAACAATCCTAGCTCTAACATTGTTCATTAAAATGTTGAACAATTTTAATGAAAATGTGACATCAAAAGGTCAAACATCAACCGCTCCCACGAGCTCCACGAGGATATACAATTTCGTGGTGACGCATCCAAGACAGAGAGAAACAGGAGGAAGGCTTTAGTTGAGGAGTTGAAAAGAAGAATAAGCTCAGGTGAGCCCAACCTCATGATCTTCAAGGGCCAAATCGTTCCAAAAAACGAGGCTGCTCATTGCAGTTGGGAAGCGCCACCCCAGTCCCCTCCAAAGCAATCCACGATGGAAACCTAGTTATATTATTGCATCCTCATGTAAATAGTTTTGTTTCCCCAGTGCTTTGTTTTGATAAATCATCAGTTGATATTTCTTGTGAAGCTTCATCCAATCCTTCTCCAAATGTTTCCCATGTCGATTTAAGAGCTATTTCTGCTAATGTTAATTCAAATGTTATATCTAATAATTCGCTCGTGTCATGTCAGAATTCAGCAGATTCAAGTTTTTCAAGTACTATATCTGATATTACCTCTGAGTCTCAACAGCCAAATTTCCCGAGTCAGAAGCCCCTTTCTGAAAATACTTTCCATGTTCTTTCAAGCAATGTTGACTGTCTAACAAATAAGCTTCTAGAATCCGAAGTGCTTCTTAGGGAGGAAGCAGCAGATATTGCAAGTTTTGTTGAATTGTTACCGAAACATAGTTTTTTGGCGGTTACTGAAACATCCCTACAGATCTCGGGATATCAACTATTTAGCAACTTGGAGCACTCAAATTGTCGAAGAGGAGTTGGTGTTTATGTAAGAGATGGTATCCGGGTTAGTGTTGTAAATCCTACTATGCTTGATATATCTTTGATAGAAAGTGTATGGCTTGATATCTCCATTGCTAATAAAAATTTGCGTCTTGGGTGCGTTTATCGAAGTCCAAGTGCTCCTTCCCTTGAAGATAGTGAATTGGCCCTCAAAACTATCATTGATGAAATGACATCTTCAATTTCCCTTCCTAGCTCATTTGAGTTAATAATCACTGGAGATTTTAATTTTCCTGCAATTGAGTGGGTTGAAGGAACTGGACATATTTCATCTAATAGTAGAGACTCACCTTTTTTATCTTGCCTATCAAATAATTTTCTTCATCAGACTATTGATAAGCCTACACGCTATAGAGCTGATCAGAATCCCTCGCTGTTAGACCTTGTCATTTTGCGTGATACTGATTCCCTCATTCGTAATGATTATTTACCACCAATTGCTAGTAGTGACCACCTAGTTATTCTGTCTGTGTTGTCCCTAAATAGTTGTCCTCAACCTAAATTTCGTCCTCAGACTTTCACCGACTATGAGGCAATACAGCAGGAACTTTCATCTGCAAACTGGTCAATGCTTATCACCAGTGACATCAATGAGTCATGGCTAAATTTCAAAAAAACTCTTCTTGCTCTTGAAAAGAAACATTCCAGGGTTATTTTTAGGAAACAGCCCAAAACACTTCCCTTCCTCACTAAGGAAGTTAAGAAGCTGATTAACCAGAAATCTAGAGCTTGGAAACGGTATATGAAGAAGAGGAACCAGGAGACCCTGTCACTTTATAAGGCACTACGGAATCATGTAACAGATTCTGTAAAAAAAACTGAAATCTGCCTACAAGGAAAATTTGGCTTCTGAGATCAAGTTAAACCCAAAATCTTTTTGGAGACATGTCTCTTCTAAAAACCCAAATCATCATACTATTCCTGACCTTGTTGACCACAGTGTATTACACTCATCTCCAATAGATAAGACTGACATTCTAAATGCACAATTTGCTTCTGCCTTTACCCAAAATTCAGGCACCTCCTCACCAGATCCTCCATTGTATGAAGTGCTTTTCCCTATGCCTGATCTGTCAGTAGATGAATTAATGGTTTTCAATAGCCTTGAGAAGCTTGATGAAAATAAGTCAAAGGGACCAGACAGTGTTCATCCATGTCTTCTTAGGGAGTGTCGAAAAGCTCTCAGCTACCCCCTGTGCATGCTGCTCTGGTTATCTCTTCAAAATGGGGAACTACCGCATGATTGGAAAACATCTTATATAACCCCAATCCATAAAAAGGGACGAAGAGACTCAGCAGAAAATTACTGTCCCATAAGCATCACCTCTGCAGTTGTTAAGGTGCTTGAGAGATTTGTTAATAAAGCTCTAATTGAACATCTTGAGGTCAATAATATCCTTTCGACATCACAACATGGTTTCAGATCTGGTAGATCTGTGGACACTAACCTTATCCAAACATATGAATTAGTGACTACACTGCTTGATGAGGGTTTTCCTGTTGACATGATTCTTCTTGATCTGTCCAAAGCATTCAACAAAGTTTGTCATGAATTCCTCATAATCA
Source organism: Artemia franciscana (assembly GCF_032884065.1). Taxonomy (NCBI): domain Eukaryota; kingdom Metazoa; phylum Arthropoda; class Branchiopoda; order Anostraca; family Artemiidae; genus Artemia; species Artemia franciscana. Next base: position 30,735,676 of record NC_088869.1, on the reverse strand, counting down.
AATTGAGGGCTGCAGGTGTCAACGAAGGTGTTGTACAGTGGATTATGGGCTTCCTTTCTGAAAGATCACAGAGTGTCAGAGTTTTTGATTTGCAAGGAACTCCTCATTTCTCTTCTCCCACAACTGTATTAAGTGGCGTGCCCCAGGGCACTATTCTTGGACCAACACTTTTCAACTTCTATATTAACGAATTATCCACCCTTCTTTCAAATCTTATTACCCTTTATGCTGATGACTCAAAACTAGTTGGAAAAGCGGCTACTCCCTCTGACCAGCAATCAATTCAAACAGATCTTGATAGTCCAGAAAGATGGGCTAACATGTGGCTTCTGACTTTCAATGTTGACAAATGCCATGTAATTCATTTTGGCAAAAATAACAAGCATCATAAGTATTTCCTTCAAGACAACTTCCTTTCTGCTGTTCCCGATGAAAGAGATCTTGGGGTTATTGTAGATCACCAATTAAAGTTTAGCAGCCATGCTAAGTCTGTTTCATCTTCTGCAAATAAAACCCTTGGTATCATAAAAAGAACCATCTCCAGCTGACACCCTAGAGTTCTTATGAAGTTGTATAAGGCACTTGTACATCCACGCCTGGAGGTTGGAATGTCATTGGCAGCCCCTTTCTTCAAAAAAGATAGGTAGTTGCTTGAAGATGTCCAGCGTCATGCCACTAAGATGGTTACCAACATGAATAAATTTCCATACAAAGAAAGACTATGTCATTTGAAGCTGCCAATGCTGACATACCGACGGAAATGGGGTGACATTATTTTAACCAAAAAATCCTCTCTAAAAATACCCTTCCCAGTCTCTTTGCATAGCCCTTGCATTCTGGTACTAGAGGACATTCTTTGAAGCTCTCCATGCAGCATTCCACGAGTAGACATAGAAGCCACTTCTTCAGCCAAAGAATCATCAATATGTGGAACCAGCTCTCTGAAGAAACAGTTTCTGCTACTTCAATTGACATGTTCAAGTCCCACCTTGATAGGGAATGGCTCTGCCAGGAGTTCCTTTACAATTGGGAAGCTGCAGAGTCCTCCACAAGAGTCTAATCTAACAGCCACAATCTACACCAAATGAATTCTTTTTTTTCTCATGGAGCATCACAAGGATGGATAATCCTTATATCACTCCAAGCTGCGATTAAAGGTAATTTAAGGTATGATGCTTAGGAAGCTATAAGAAAAAAGATGAGCCTTAATCCTGATGATTCAAAGCTTATTGGCTCTATGGTTGTGAGTTGTAAGAGATTCTACAGAAGAAAATCTGAGTTTGATTTCACTATGGGTCCATGAGTGGAAACTTAAATTTAGCATTCAGATGTGCAAGTCAATGCACTTTGGGAGAAAGAATATATGGTGGCAGTACTATATGATAGGAGGGAATGGTTCAAGGCATTTGATTGACTCTTTGGAAGAGATTTGGAAATTGTTTTTGATGAGTAACTAAAATTTAACAGGCATGCTCAAATAGCAGTTGCCAAAGCATCCCAGACCTTTGGCATAATCAAGCATACTGTATGTAGCAAGATTGGCCAAAGTCATGACCAAACTGTACAAAGGTGTTGCATAACCATTGCTAGAATTTGGGATGTGTGCTACAACACTCCAAACCAGGATGATCAGCAAAAAAAAATATATCTAAAGACAGGCAACAAAAGTTGTTGATGGATACAAGAATCTTGACTATCCATCTCAACTGAATTAACTGAAGCACCCAACACTTGTGTACAGGTGTCAAAGAGGGGCTGTCATAATGACTTACAAGCTTTTGAATGCTGACTATTGTCAAATCTATTTCAGTTTGATGAATCCTCCAGGACAGGTGGATATAGTAAGAAGTTGTCCTGGAAGAGAGTAGATACCAGAGTCTGTGACCACTGTCACTCTAATAAGTGATTACCCATTGGAACAATCTTCCTGATACTGCTACAATTGCTCCCTCTGTTGACACCTTTAAGATTGCTATTTTAAGTGAAGCATGTGTTTACAAATTACAACAAGGTCAGGCAAGATTCAGCTAACCAAGATTAGTGTTTTGTTGAAAATAAAAATATAGAGGAAGTTTGGCTTGATATGACAAGGGTGCTTGTGCTGACAACTGCAAAATATACAAAAACCACTTGGAAAGAAAGAAAGAGAACCCTCCTTACAAAAACATGAGAAATTAGGCCAGCAATCCAAAGAAAGCCAATTACAACAATTTTAAACTGATACAAAATGAAGTCCAGCACCTTACAAGAGAACTTACAAGCAAGTCTAGGGATTACTTAGCATCAGCCTCTAAAACTAACCCACAGAAGTTTTGGAAATATGTCAAAAGCAACTAGCAAAAGCAATAGCCTATGAGAAAAAGCAATTAGTAACTGAAAATTAAGATAAAATGTTGTTTTGTCTAAATTTCAATAGGTACAGACCTGTCATGTAGGCAAATTTCAGGGCCCTCTAGAGGGAAAAGTAATGGAGGTGGGTACTTTAAAAAGTTTTATTTTCCTAACCAAGCCCTTTCCAGGATAGCAAAAAGTCAATTAACTAGAATTTCAACAAATTTTTCATTGTTCATATTATTGACTTATGTCACCTATAAAGTGAACATATCACTTGATGCCTTTTTTACATGTTTTTAATCTTTTATCAAAAACGCAGTCAATAATATGAACAACAAAAAATTTACCAGTAGTAAAACTAAAATTTTACCAAAGGTGCATCAAATAGAAGGCCTAGGCTAGGTGCATGTTCTAGCTGTCAGCTTATCAAAACATCAAGCAATTTACCTGGCATACATTTAGTCTAAATCCCTACAACACCTATTCCAAAACGTAGCCCAAATTATTATTACACCAAGGAACATAACTGGAGGGCCTAAAAGCTAAGCCCATTGGCTATTACAGGAGTTGAGTCTAGATAGTCACGTGAAAATATGATAGCTAACTCACTCGTAATCAGTAAATATTTCATTTGTATACTGACAAATAAACACTTCATCATCTGGACTCAAGTTCTCAGGCCTTTTATTTGGATAAAATGGTTCTTTTCTCAAAAGTGGCATTGCAACAAATTTAAGCGGGAAATACAAATGCTGTTTTCTTTCATTTCTTCCAGGAGTCGAACGATTAGCTACCTTACGTTTGCCATCTATGTTCGAAAATCTAAAGTAATATTAGAGGCTAGGTTCTAGATTATAAAAAAAATGGTAATCAGAGGCTCAACTAGTACAGAAGCCACATTATGGAGAGTGTTCTGACCTTAGATCTTGACCAGGGTTTTAAATTCAAGCGTTTTAACCTCAGCAGTCACAGCTACTTTGATTTATATTTTCTCCCAAAGTCTTTTGAATTTTCATAACTGAGTAGAGTCAGCTAAGGATATTGGGAATTTAGCTTACGCATCTTTGGAAAAGATAGTCTTAGGATATCTCAAAATGACACTATTTAAGCTCCTCCAAGTTTTGCCTCATACTTTCTTGATTGCCTAACTGACAAAAAAGCAAACTTCTGACGTACAAATCTTGTCAGAACTGCTGTTGACTTGATTGGTGTCAACTCAGCTATGGTCAACAATCTAGTGTTTTCACTTTAAAGCTATACCTCCTAAAATAGTGATTGTTTAGGTCATATATGGATAAAAGTTATTATTGAGAGACTAGGGTGTTTTCACGAGTCTCTTAGATTATTTAAGCTTTTTGCAAAATGAGAATAAAGAGGAATCGTATGATTTTAAATATTGTCAAGACTGGAGTATCAAATCAAAGCGTGTTATGTTTGAATGACTACTTATGTAGGATAAAGAATTTAATGTTAAAAAAAACAGCCTATCTGATCTCAAATTCAAAAGATGAAGGGTCCAAAGAGTTTGATTCTTTTCAACTCTTTGTTCGAAATTGCACGAAACTATCGTGGAATGAAACCCAAGCAAACCAAAAGTATAGAGGAAGATTCTCACCGATGTTAAAATATTGAAAATATTTATTCTATTGGCTGGTATATGCTTTTTTTAGAAAAAAAGCACCGCCGGAAACAAGGTATATGCACATAAATAATACTGTGGTAACAATATTGGGTTTATTATCATTTTTCCAAGGTTGTTGTCGAAGATGACATTTTTGTTATAAAGGATATAGAAGTAAAATTTTAAAAATTGTAGATAAAGATACATCTTTATTCAAGGGTATCTATAGAGTGGAAAGGTCAGGATGGTTTTAGTCCTGTTGAAAAACAAAAATCATAAAGACTTAACATGCCTTATTATTGAATACCTCCATTTCTATTGAGTCCGAGATCCACAAAAGAAGATTCTATTAAAAAATAATTTCATAAAACTACAAGTGATTAAATACTTCGGCGGAACATTCAAATTTTTCTGAAAAACAATAATCCAACTCTTGTTTCTAGTAATTTGTGTTTTTTTAATCATTTTAATTCATTATTCAGTTTGATTTCTGCTTGTTTTAGGTTCTAACTTTACATCCATAGCCATATCTGTTATTTTTAAGTTTGATGTCGTTCTTCATTTTAATTTCTATTTGTTTCATCATTCATTTATTTATTCTTAGTAACTTCTTTTAATAAGAATTTGATTTGTTTTTCATTTTTTGCTATTTGCTTTAGGTTCTAATTTCTCTCATTATTTTTCATTAGAATCTTTTTGGAGATAAATAAATGAAAAAACGGATGGAGATAAATTTGGAGATAAATAAATGAAAATTATCAGTAACATTGATTTTTGAATGATGCCCTAATCTACTCTTTTTAAGCGAGCAATAATTGTATATATTTATTTATTTATTGTCGTATTCTTCTCGAAAACCGCTCGATAAATTTTTCTGAAACTGGTCATTTTTTGCTATTTGCTTTAGGTTCTAATTTCTCTCATTATTTTTCATTAGAATCTTTTTGGAGATAAATAAATGAAAAAACGGATGGAGATAAATTTGGAGATAAATAAATGAAAATTATCAGTAACATTGATTTTTGAATGATGCCCTAATCTACTCTCTTTAAGCGAGCAATAATTGTATATATTTATTTATTTATTGTCGTATTCTTCTCGAAAACCGCTCGATATATTTTTCTGAAACTGGTCATTTTTTGCTATTTGGTTTAGGTTCTAATTTCTCTCATTATTTTTCATTAGAATCTTTTTGGAGATAAATAAATGAAAAAACGGATGGAGATAAATTTGGAGATAAATAAATGAAAATTATCAGTAGCATTGATTTTTGAATGATGCCCTAATCTACTCTCTTTAAGCGAGCAATAATTGTATATATTTATTTATTTATTGTCGTATTCTTCTCGAAAACCGCTCGATAAATTTTTCTGAAACTGGTAAAATAACATTTTCTGGCCTTAAAAAAACAACAGTCTAAAGAAGTCACAGCTTTGGAATATTAATTTAAAGCCTGAACGGTGGATATAACAAAACCGAAAGCGAGAATTGCCACGAATCAAGAACGGAAATGAAGCGCAACAAAATTGGCAATTAGAAGACACACGACAACGAGCATCACACCCAATCAAAAATAAATTGTTTCTTTAACCACACTACTTTCCCATTTACGAAAAGTTAAGAGAAAAAAATCAGTCTAATTTGAATAAAGCAGCGGAACAAAAAAAAGCAATAAAAAAACAGCAACGAAACATGATTAATGAAAATCCAAATATGTTGGACCAACACCCAGGAACCCTTCTCAACGAAAAAAAAACAACCTTAAAGAAGAAAATAGTTTTTAAAATAAAACCATTTTTAAAAAACAATAAAACTAAACACATGGGAGAAAGAAAAAAAACAGACAATAAACATCAAAAATAAATCCAACTCACACTCCAAACATTTCCAGCTGTTGTTACTCACTGAACAAGAAAAAAACGAATGTCCATAATGGACATAAAGTAATTCTCTGGTTTACAGTCAGTGAATAAATGACATGTATAAAAAAACAAAGACTATTTTAATTTGAAAAAAAAGGTCACAAAACACCATGGCACCACCCCTGATTATATTTAGCAGGTTAATAGCATTTATACCACATATGGAAACTTAAGTATTATAAATTAAATGATTTCTATTTCATTTGCTAGTTTAGCTGCAGTCCTTTGACTCTTTCCAGCAATGCCCTCATCCCGGATTTCACCTGCAGGGTTGTCACTTGTTTAGCAACTATTTTGTAACTCACTACTGTTAGAAAATTTGACCTGTTCTCTAACTAATCATTATAAATTGGATTCATTCTAAATTTCCCTTTATCTCTATTAATATTAATTACACCACAGATAATTTAATGACTTCAAAAATTTTTTGGAAACTGCACGAGTCCTATAGACGTTTCTACGACTTGTATTTAGTTAAATAATATATAATGATGAGGAAGGTAAAATAAACGTTCTCCTATAGCTGATTCAAATGTTCCCTGTTTTCTATTGTATATTAGCGAGTAGTCTATGGCATTTTATGCTACTGTAGGCCTAATCTATTTTATAAATTTTTCTGTGTCCTTCCTACATAAAATTTTCCACAAGAATAAGAAATTTTGCATACGGCTTTTTGTATATTTTTTTCCATTATTTAGTAAAGAACCTCTGGTTTGTTGGGATTTCATTGTTGTTTTTATATTTTGTTTTTTTAGTTCTTTTCTTAAAATCCGTGACAAAATTGGGATATACGGCGAAGTTACGCAATTTATTTATTTATTTGACATACCTCCTTCTGTTATTACCGGTTCCATTTTCTTTTTTTCTTTTCTCTATTATTTGAGAAATCATCTTTTCAGGGTATCCATTACTAACTAAAATATCTTTAAGGAAAATTAGGTCCGTACTTACGTACTCTGGTGATGCTAACTTTAATTTCCATAAATGAAAAAATAACTACTCTCCTTTTTTACTGAGGATTGGATGATTTGACATGAAAAACAAATAACGATTATTGTTTGTCGGTCAACAATAAATTGAAAAAGCTAATTCATTATTATTTCTATGGATCCAAATATCCAGAATTTCTTCCATGTGTTTAGTTTTATGGTTTATTTTTTGATGGTTTTATTGGTTGAATGGTTTTATTATGGAGGCCTAGTTGTCCTCCAATTTTTCGGTTACTTAAAAAGACAACTAGAACTTTTAATTTTTAACGAACGTTTTTATTAGTAAAAAAATATACGTAACTTAAGAATTTACTTACGTAACAAACTTCTATAGTCTTATATTTTTATTATGTATACGAGGGGGTTTGTACCCTCGTTAATACCTCGCTCTTTACACTAAATCGTAAGTTTTGTCCCAATTCTTTAAGAATGACCTCTGAATCAGAAAGGCCGTAGAATAAATAGATGAAATTACTAAAAATACTTTAGCCTAAAGAGTGAGGTATTTATCTCCTCCTAGATACCTTGCTATTTATGCTAAAGTACTTTTAGAACCTCTCATATGCGTAATAATCACTGTTCATTTTAAATTTTAATGCTACTCCTTACTTTCAATTGAAAAAACGTTTTCATGTTTTTTTTATAGTAATGCTAGAAAATCCTGCGCCCTTTTCATTGAATTTTTCTTCCCCCATGAAATATTCCTCCAAGGAAAGATCCTCCCACATAGCCCCCTCTCCTCAACCCCACCCCCCAAACCAAAAAAAAATTCCCCTGAAAACGTCTGCACACTTCCCAATAACCATTACTGTATGTAAACACTGGTCAAAGTTTGTAACTTACAGCCCCTCCTCCAGGGATTGTGGGGGAGTAAGTCCTTCCCAAAGACATAGTTATTATGGTTTTCGACTATGTGGAACAAAATGGCTATCTCAAAATTTTGATCCGTTGACTTTGGGAAAAAAATGAGCGTGAGAGGGGGCCTAGGTGCCCTCCAATTTTTTTGGTCACTTAAAAAGGCGCTAGAACTTTTCATTTCCGTTAGAATGAGCCCTCTTGCGACATTCTAGGACCACTTGGTCGATACGATGACCCCTGGGAAAAAAAACAAACAAGTAAACACGCACCCGTGATTTGTCTTCTGGCAAAAAATACGAAATTCCCTATTTTTGTAAATAGGAGCTTGAAATTGTTGCTAAAGGGTTCTCTGATATGCCGAATGCGATGGTGAGATTCTATGACTTTAAGGGGGTGTTTCCCCCTATTTTCCAAAATAAGGCAAATTTTCTCAGGCTCGTAACACTTGATGACAAAGACTAAATTTGATGAAACTTATATTTAGAATCAGCATATATATTTAGAATCAGCATGAAAATCCGATTCTTTTGATGTATCTCTTAGCATCAAAATTCCGTTTTTTAGAGTTTCGTTTACTATTGAGCCGGACCGCTCCTTACTACATTTCGTTACCACGAACTCTTTGAAAATGTGGAATTTTGTATTTTTTGCCAGAAGGCAGATCACGGATGCGTGTTTCTTTTATTTATTTGTTTTCCAGGGATGATCGTATCGACCCAGTGGTCTTAGAATCTTACGAGAGGGCTCATTCTAACGGATATGAAAAGTTCTAGTGCCCTTTTTAATTGACCAAAACATTGGAGGGCACCTAGACCCCCTCCCACGCTTATTATTTTCCCAACGTCACCGGGTCAAAATTCTGAGATAGCCATTTTATTCAGCGTGGCCGAAAAACCTTATAGCTATGTCTTTGGGGACGACTTACTCTCCCACAGTCCCAGTGGGAGGGGCTACAAGTTACAAATTTTGATCAGTGCTTATATATAGTAATGGTGATTGGGAAGTGTACAGACGTTTTCAGGGGGACTTTGTGGCTGGGGGGAGGGGCTGAGAAGAGGGGATATGTTGGGGGAACTTTCCATGGAGGGAGCGCAAGATTTTCTAGCATTAGTATAAAAAAGCAATGAAAAAACAAATATGAAAACGTTTTTACAACTGAAAGTAAGGAGCAGCATTAAATCTTAAAACGAACAGAAATTGTTACGCATATGAGGGGTCACCTCCTCCTAATACCTCGCTCTTTACGGTAAAGTATTTTTAGTAATTCTAACTATTTATTTCGGCTTTTTTTATTCAGGGGTCATTCTTAAGAAATTGGGACAACATTTAAGCTTTAGTGTTAGGAGCGAAATACTGAAGAGGGGGTGAACCCCCCCCCTATACGTAATAAAAACATGAGAATACAGAAGTTTGTTACGTAAGCTAATTTGTAAGTTACGTATATCTTTTACTAATAAAAACATTCGTAAAAAATAAAAGTTCTAGTTGCCTTTTTAAGTAACCAAAATATCGGAGGGTAACTTTTTTTCTCAAAATCATTCGATCAAAACTATGAGAAAGCCATTTAGACAAAAAAAAAAACAATAAGAAAAATTCAAATTTCGTTTTAATTATTCATCTGCGGAGAGCCAAAATCAAAACATACATTGATTCAAGAACGTACAGAAATTAAATAAAAAAAAGCAAGTTTTTTAACAGAAAGTAAGGAGCAACATTAAAACTCAAAACGAACAGAAATTACTTCTTATACGAAAGGGGCTGCCTCCTCATCAACGTCCCGCTCTTTACGCTAAAGTTTTTACTGTTTTAAAAAGTAGAGTTGAGAGAAAGAGTCAAACTTTAGCGTAAAAAGCGGGGCGTTTATAAGGAGGCAGCCCCTTTCTTATAGGAAGTAATTTCTGTTCGTTTTAAGTTTTAATGTCGCTCCTTACTTTCAGTTAAAAAAACTTGTTTTTTTTTTATTTAATCAGGTGAAGGATGTAATAAGTTTTGAAGATATTCTTAATGTGAATAGAACTTGTTATGTAATGTTATAGTTATGAGTTGTACAATATGGTAGGGGCGACATTAAAACTTACCAAGACGACTGAAATTTGGACGTTTTAAATTTTGATGATTCAGCTGCTACTGGAGAACCTATGTATTGGCTTCCGCAAAGAAAAAATTGAAATTTTGAACAAAATTAACTGAAAGCCAATGATTCTAACTATGTAGAAAAAAAAAATTATAGATGGATTCCAGTAAAATTTTCGTGCATTAAACCTTGTGTTATACTCTATATGGCTAATATCGCAAAGTAATATGTATGGCGTTTACTGGAATTATATCAACTCCATTGCTTGTTGGAAAAACAGCGCACGAGACTCTATTAGCTGTTGAATTCCGGAGCAATTTCAGTGAAACGCTCAATCTGTCAACAAAAAAAAATCATCTCTGGAAGTATTTTAAGATTTTTCGTCAGAAAAAATACGCCTGTCAATCTTAAACAGGAGTTTTTCGCGAATTCGGGGAATATTTAGAATTTTCATTGCGAATCAAAATTACAATGGCAGGAAGGAGCACGTAACTGTGGCACTTTTGAACAAAGGAGTAAGTAAAATAAAGGCAAAGATGGTCGATTGCCTCCCATGAGAATTGATATCACATAAAAATTCTGATTTTGTTAAGAATAAACAGACAAGAGGAGTTGAATTCACAGCAGTATTTCTCGATTCAACTGAAATTGCTAGTTTGCCACCCCATGACTTAAACCTGAAGAATAACACAATGATTGTACTAATTTTGAAATTAGACATTTCAGAGATATGTGCAATGGAACATACTTGGTTGCTACTGAGTCTTGGAACAAATTAATTAAAGCAAAAGTTATTACTTGGGGAATAACTGGAAAAGAAGTTCACATCAATCTACAATTTGAAGACAATCCAGAGTGAAAATTACATATATACAAGCATGTCGCATGCTGAATGCCAGGTGCCCAGCAAAACTTGGTCTCTTGTTGCCTTACATTTATTTCGAGGAACCTCCTACACATTATTTTTAATCTGATGTCAAAACCCCTTTGAAAACCTGTTTACATATATTGTGAATTAACATGTTTGAGTATAGCTCAAGGAAAACAAGGAAAATATGGGATAATTTCTTATACAGAAAAAAATCAATCATTTTCTTTTTTTGCGAGTACATAAATATTACACGCTACATAATCCTCAATCTTGCTTAATAAGAACTGTGCCAGGTGTACGGAGCGTAAAAAAAAATATTAAAAAGACATATTTTTTTGCGAAATGTAGAAACAACATTTTGTGTGATCGTTTGATTAAGGTTAATAAGATGTTCCAAAATATACTTTGCTCATCACATTTCTTATTTTTATCTTGGAATTGTGACTTTAGGAAAATGTATCGGGTCCAATGGTTAATCATTAATTCAATTACCTGTCAAACAATTCATGGTAACGATCAGTCAGTAAGGAACGTCTAGACCAAATGGATACCAAAATTCAACAAAATAGAATTTTGATAACAATTGACCCACCAAAAGGATTGGCTTTTTTATGATAATTCTAGATATATAAAATTCGTTAAGTTAAATGTTAGCAGTGACGCTATAAATACACCCATAACGTTGTAATAACCATAACGCCATGACGCTATAATGACAACCATAGGGGGTATACTATTGGAGTGGCTAGTCCCTCAAGATGTTATTACGTGTACCTGTTTGGTACCTACTACTATAGTACACCTGTTCATTACGTAATAGGGTATATTTTCTTTAAGAATTCTTTGCTTGTTGCGATTACTTATGTAACTGCAAAAAAAAAAAAAAAGCTAAGCCGCCCTCACCATTTTCACCCCATTACCAATTGCAGGCAAACATGACATAGTAAATCTGGTCGATTTAGAAGCGCAAAAAAACACCATATCCAAAAAAACATAAAACTGGAAACTGAACAACAATGAGTGTTTTTTGCCTTTTCGTCGTAATCCTGGGAAGGACAATCCATCTATAACTATAAAAGCAAGAAAACCACCAAATCTGAAACTAACAACAACAAACGCAGTCCTAAAGACAGAACAGTAATAAATGACCACTTTTGTCGCAATCCCGGAAAGGACAATCCATCAATAACTATAAAAATGCAAGAAAACAACAACAACAAAAATACAGATCTAGAAACTGAGCAACAATAAATTACCCTTTTTCGTCGTAATGCTGAAAAGGACAATCTATCAATGACTACAGAATCACAAGATAGACACCAAATACAAAAACAAACACAGACCTAGAAACTGATCAACAATATATGACCCCCTTTCGTCGTAATCCTTGAAAGAAAACGATGAATAACTATAAAAACCCAAGAAAACCATCCAATCCGAAAACAACAACAACAAATAAATACCTAGAAATTAAGCAACAATAAATGACCCTTCTTTGTCGTAATCTTGGAAAGAAAATTCATCAACACCTATGAAAAACGTAAGAAAACCACAAATCCCATAAAAAAACAAAAACAAAAAACACAGACTAAGAAACTGAGCAACAAGAAATTACCCCCTTTCGTCATAATCATGGAAAGGACAATCCATCAATAACTATACAAAAAGCATAAGACCACAAATCCAAAAACAACAAAAAATACCAACCTAGAAACTGAGCAAGGATAAATGAATCCCTTTCTCTGTAATCTTGGGAAGGACAATCCATCAACAATTACAAAAACACATGAAAACCACCAAATTCGAATGCAACAACAACGACACAGACTGAGAAACTGAGCAACAATAAATGACCCCCGTCTTTCTAATACTGGAAAGTACAATCCATCAATAACTGAAAAAAACGCAAAAACAACGGTAAATCCGAAAAAAAAACACAGACCTAGGAACTGAGCAACAATAAGTCACTCCCTTTTGTCGTAATCTTAGAAAGGACAACCCATCAAGAACTACAAAAACACGCAAGAAAACCGCCAAATCCAAAAACAACAAAAACTCCAGGCCAAAGAATGGAGCAACAATAAATGACATGCTCTCTTCGTAATCTTTGACAGGACAATCCATCAATTCTCTGTTCGTTTTTAATTTTTTAATATCGCTTCTTACTTTCAGTTGAAAAAACTTGTTTTTTTTTTTGTTTAATCAAAAAGGAAGATTATGAGTTATACGGGTGTCAACGCTATTTCATTTTCTTAAAGAGTTATCCGACTAAATACACCTTGTGGCATTGTGGTTTACATAAAAAAAAAGAGTCAGCTATAAAATATGGTCGAATTAAGTAGAGCAAGAAGATGAAAGAATAAGGTGACACTCGTACATCAAATGGATCCTGTTTAATAGTGTCTGCACAGCTCATAAATCTGTTTTCAGCAGAACTTACAATTCGATTGACATAATAGACGCAAATTAAACAGGCTGTGTAATGTACTAGTAAATTAAGAAACAAGTTTTTTCGTCAAATTCAAGTACACTAAAACTTAACAAAGCAAAAACTATACTGTATATTTAGCAGGGCTACCACCTGCTCAAATCTTTGCCGTCTACCCTAAGATTGTGCGATGGCTGAACTGACACCTTTTAGTGTTGAAAAAACATAGCCACTTCGTAATCGCAAGTCTTTTATTTACCGAATGCCTCTAAAAACTCTTGAGCTGAAAATTTTATCTTGTAACAAACGGGAAAATAACTTTTCGTTAAGAAAGTATTTTCATCTGTCTGAAGTTTTATTTGCATTTCTCTTGTATAGCATTTTTTCTGAAGTGTCAGAGGCAACAAGTATTGCCCTAGTAAAGAGCCATGAGCTTTTCGTGCATTAATTTTTTCCCGGCAACTTCGCATGGAAAGCGTGATATAAGAAGCTTGAGAGGGTCTCATTTGATTGCAAATTAGAAGGTCTAGTTCCGCTTTTAAGGACTAAAAGTGAATGGTGACAATGAGATATCGTCTTGGGCCCTTCTTTACCCGTGGATACCCCACAACCACACTTAGCATCGGATAAAAAATTCAGATAGCTAAATTGTTCAAAACAGTCGACAGATCTAATAAAAATTCTCCCTAGAGCATGAGAGATAGCTATGGTGCCCCTGTAATGCGGGGCCAAATAATGGCTGATTACTTTATTTAGCCGTTTCTGTCAAATAGATTTTCTAATAAAAGGCGGGTATGTTTGGTCCTGGTTGTCCAATCAGCTTGGAAATCTTAGAGATCCTTCACCAGGTAAAGATTCCTATATTTATTCATGGGTATATTCCTGAAATAACACGCATATCTGAATAAATCAAAACACGTTTGCACTACTTAAAATTTTCAAAATACATTATCTACAAGACATTGGGAGCAGTTTGGGATATCCAGTCGGAACTTTTAAGGTCCGTTTTCTTAGGAAGGGAGTAGTGGAGATCTTTACATCCTGTGAGGTCCATAGTCACTACTCTTTTCTTCCATAGTGGTTTAAGATCACGAAGAAGGTTTAACGGTGGTTCCCCTAAGAGCATTTTTTAAAACACTGGTTATAATTTTTATTTGGTCTATTGGACACAGGTGGTTGTTACGTCATAGTTTAGTAAGTGCTATTGCTTACTTATGTAAATTTAAATGTAGATGACCTTATTTTTATCCAAATTTAAATGCCTAAAGACCTTTAAGCCAGATAGGAAAAGCCGTCAGGACCTTCTCCAACACGCAGGCTAAATGTTTACTTGTCCCAGTTTAAATGTAGATGACACAGTTTTGAGTGTCAACGACACTTTTTTTTTCTTCCAAAAATCTTTGTAATCAAACGACAATAGAATTTGAGAATTTGTTTTGGTAGGGCTTACGTAAGACTTGCTTTTATTTCAAAACTTCTGTAACCCAATTACAAAGGTTTTCCCGTTAAGTGGCTTACAAAAGACTTGTTTTGATTGAAAATTTGTAACAAATACAGGCCGTATATTTACCATTACTTGTCTTACGCAATATTTCATTGATCCACTTACTGGTTAGTTGAACAGGTAATTCTGTGCTTCTCTATGCTGCAACCTCGATAGTAGTTAGTTCTTTGTCTGTTTTCGATCGGTATTAATAGTGCACCAGAAGGATAAACTCAAACATCTTATTTTAAAAAGTGAATAAGAAATATTTTAAGAAAGTATATCTTCAAGATAGTTTTATTGACTAGTGGTAACACCATTAGAAATGTATGCATGCATTTTCATGAAAGTCAAGAGCGAAATTTCTTTGCAATACCGAAAACAATCAAATGTCAGAGTGGCGGATACAGCACAGTAACATTTCCAGAGATGATACTGTTCAGAGAGAATGCAAACATAAAACTAATAGTAAACGACGAGGGTTACGTTCTTGCTTACGGTTCTGATAACACGTTACTCGTTGATAAATCTTTTATCAACGTTATTAGCATCCAAAGGAAGTTCATAAGAAGACAGACGTACTGGTGCACCAATATAATAAAGAAAGTCTTATCTAAATGTCTAAACTATTACCTATGCAATAATAGTGTGGAAATAGACAATAAAATTGCAAGTAAAATAAAAAGGTATTGGCAGATAATCTCATCATTGATTATAAAGATGAATCGTTGGAAAGCAAAGTGCCTGCAGACGTCACTAATACGATTAGCAGTTACCAGTAGATACAATCATTGAACCATGAAGCAATACGTGAAAAAAGAGCGAGCTAACATTGTCATTATTGTATTTTTGAAAATAAAAGGGTTTCGAGATCAAAAATGTGTTCTTCTTCTTGCTATGTGTTTAGCAGGCTACCGGGCCAACCCTGATCCCCCGCGCCCCGGGTCAACTTTTGGAGGGTCCCACGTCCCCTTCTAGAAGCCCGCAACATCAAAAAATTTCATGTTAGCTAGCATTACTCCTTATGAATCTTTTTTTGTGTGGGTTTTGAGAAGGGGCTTATGGTCATCAATGTCCTCAACCGCCCTGGGAATAAAGTTAATCACTAAAGCTCTGCAATAATTCTCTAAAAAGTGTAATTTTGGATCCAAGAATATTTAATGTTTTTTCTTGATTTATTACTTATGCCCGCAAAATGACTCTCTCTTGGCCATCCTGAAAAGTCGTCTGACAAGAGCTTTTAGTTACCTGAAATTCTGTGAATCCATCTAGTAGATACAAAACGACAATTTATTTTGAAATTGGTTCATCAGAAATACCTCGCTCTTCATTCTATTTTTTCTTAGTATATAAAAAAACTTCATATTGTTATAATTAAATGGCCCTTGTATTTCAGGAATAATTCATAAGGGATTGGGATCAAAAGTCAAACTTTAGTGTAAAGAGCAAGATATTTAGGAGGGGCGGCCCCTCTTATATATATAGCAATTTCTTTTCATTTTAAGTTTTAATGTTGCTCCTTACTTTCAGCTGAAATGTTTTTCTTCGTTTCTGAACTTTTTAAATAATACTGCGGTATCTGGCTCCCCCTCCAGGAAAAGTTACTCCTCCCGACGAATAATCTGTTAATAAACTCTTTCCATCGTCCAAAAAGCCTGGTAACTCGTATTGTTTGACATTTTCTTCACATGAAACAGAAAACATCAGCATAAACTAAAATCCATCCAACCCGAGTAATCAGTAATATAGACTATTCAAATAAAATCGACATTGCTTATAACTTTTAAAACAACAGTGTCATCAAATTCATCCTTGATTTCCTCGAGCGTTCTCTCAAATACGTGGGCATAATCCCTCTCATCCTAAATGTTAATTACCTTAATAACCTTTGAGGCAAAGTAAGTACACAGACATCGTCATCATCTTCGTCGTCGATATCCTTAGTTGTCCCCTCAGGGGGAGATTGAGTATATGCTTACCATCTTCAACATATCTCCCGGGCACATCCGAAACAAGTCCTCAGCAAGTATACGAAAAACTGTCAATATCGGTGTGGTAAATATGAGATGGGGAGGGAAATATTGAATAAAATGAATCAATAAGAACGGAGAGAAACAGAGTTTTAGATTGGCCAAGTTAGAAATTAATGTAAGAAAGGTACCCTTAAACCCCAAGAAGGTTCAAAACACAACGAAGCTCTTGGAAAAGGAGCTAAGCTAAGCTAAGCTATGCTTGAAAGAGAACACGAAGAGGAAAATAGAAGATCGAGAAAAGTCTCGAGTCTCGCAACAGGATTTCTTCATATTCGTAGAGAAATGACAGATAAGGTTTGTATAAAAGAAATAGAGCACACAAAGCTTCATCATCATTCAGGACAACTCCAATTTATCATCTGATGCTTATATAAGAAAGTTTTTTGCCTTTTTATTGGAACCCAGTTAATCGCATGCTTACATTCCTGTATCTGGCTTATAGGATGTTGTACTGTAATTCTTAAGGTAGTAGTATATATAGTAATTTATAATAATTGTATCTTACTTGTTCGGTTACCTTTCATTCCCAGACAAATAGAACCTTTTCAAAAATTATGCGCACTATGTGGCACGCCTCGCGCGTATCCCTACGTTCTGAAAATGTACCACGTGTAGCGGAGGCGGGGAAATGTGACAGAATTGTGTCGTCCTTAACAATAGGGCTTAATGTGTGCCTGAAGTTTGTTACTTGCTGTTGAAAGAAGAGTGCCTTGATGAAAGATTCTGGAGCCAGAGAAAAGGGGGTATGACCCCTCACTAGATCTACCAATGGCCTCACTTGTATAATTTGCTGTAGCTCAATTATTGACCTTTAATGTGCCAAGACATGATTAATCAAAGCATAAAATTTTAGTCATATGCATTTCTATGATTTTTCTTTTTGGAGAAAGGGAGGGGGTTGGGTTTTTTCATTTATTTTATTTTGATTCTTAACATCCTGTTCTCTATTTTAGCTGTTTTGGCATAATTAGCTTCGCTTTCTATGAAAACTGTCTTAAAAAAAAGGGAGTGAATAAATTTAATTCAGCTGCGGGAATAAATTCATGCCGACCACATAGTTTCCCTTTGAAAAAAAAACTGACGAGACCATGTAACTGAAATATTAATGCGAAGCACCAAATATACTAATCAAATCTCTTTAGGTTGTTGAGAAACTGATGTTGGGAAAGTTTTATTTGAACAAATCTCATTGTTCAAATAATTGCTTTTTAACTTGATTATCCTTATAATTTCATTGTTTTTTTTTCTTTCTATTCTCAAGCTAATGTTTTTTTACCTTTTATATTCTTATAGCCACATTAATTATTTTCGTTTTTCTTTTTTACCTCTTTAATGTGTTATGTTCTTCCTAGACACTCAACAAGCCGTCAACACCGATGCCACAGGCGTGCCTATCCATGAAAAGATCTGTCGCTTGTGTTTCTCATGGTTTATATGTTCCCTAGGTGAGCAACATCGCAGTCTGGCTTTGTCTAATGGTTGAGATAAGGAGTTACTGTTAATGTCTCTCTACAGTGATCTTAACCCATGCATAATAATGATTTAGTTACATTTTCGAAGTCGGCCCGATAAAGCTCAATACTTTCAACGTCACTTTGAACTGGTACAATCTCTTTTGGTACTTGATTAAATAAAAAATCAAGTTTTTTCAACTGAATCTAAGGAGTAATATTAAGACGAACATAAATTATTATGTATGTGAAAGATGTTACCCCTCCCTCAAAACTTCGCTCTCCACGCTTTTTTCTCAAATCTTTTAAGTACTTTTAAAGTATTTTTTATTAGTAGTGATCGCCCTTTGGGTTCTACGACATCCCTATCCCCAGATTTCGTAAGAGCCCTATCCCATCATTCCATAACAACCAGCAGGTGTTAATCATACCTTAGTAGATGTTTTTCAAAAGATACAGGAGCATTTTACGTAATAGGCAATGTTTTCTAAAGATGCAGGTGTTAAGTACTTAAAAAACCTTCAAAGGTCCCGCCAAATCAAGATTACCACGATTGTTACGTCATGGAGTTTGTATGTTATATGTTACCTAATAGGACTAGTTAGATAACCAGGAAAAAAGCTGTTACGCAATAAGATTTGTTTACTTTTGGTTTTTACGTACCAAGAAATGTTCGAGTCCGCTAGTCAAGCCGGGGACTTTTATTATGCAAGACATTTTTTAGGACCTTTGCTTCATGATTTCTTTAGTTCTTACTTAATAGTTTCTCTGATTCTTAAAAACTGAAAAAAAGGAAGGCGGGAAGAACCCTTAGGGCACGCTAGTGGGGAATTTTCAAGACGTCGGACCCCTAGCGATTGATTCCACCAGGCCCCTAACATTCAATTCTATTTATTCATAGCAGTTAATTCCATTGGGGCTCTTAGCATCCAATTCTATTTGGGGGCCCTAACATCAAATTTCACCAGAGAACCCTAGCCTAACCATGGGCCATAGAACGTAACTGCACTGGGAGACGCTAGTATCCAATTCCTTCCGGGCCCTAAAATCCAATTCTATCAGGCCTTTAACCAAATTACTGGGGTCTCAGCAACCATTTCAACCGGTTCCCTAGCATGCAATTTCATCAAAGCCCCGAGAAACCCATTCCAACGGAGGCCCTAGCTTCCATCAGATCATGACATAGCAGAAAAAGTAGTTAAAACTCAACAAACAAAAAAACGTCAAAAAACTTATAAAGGATAAAATATAAGCAAAACGAACCATAAATTAAAAAAGGTGGGGATCCTAGCAACCACTTGTCTCAGTTCACAGTCTGTGGCACTCAATTGCTAGCACACAACATCCTCTAGAAGCCATTATCGCACATATGCTCTCTTTCGGGTGTTTTCCAGCAAAAAATATTCATTTACACTAAAATTGATCGTTTAAACTTAATAAAAAACTTCCATTAGGGTTTCCTCCGATGACTCCTAGCAATTGAGGCAAGCTTAGTACAATGTATATGCCCCCTTGACACCCTCTGGAGGCACATTATCACACATAAGGGTTTTTAATCTATTTTCTCTTGAAAATTATTTATAATATAAAAACGACCCTTGTGTTTAGTTGAACAGCGGAAACCTGCCATTTTATTGCTAGATTACAATTTCCCATGGCAATTCCAGGTCGCTGAAACCAAATTTCTGACACAAAGCACCCTCTAGCAAGCATTATCACACATATGGTATTTTTTGTGCATTATTCTCGGAAAATATTGGTTTACACTAGAATCGATCGTTTAAACTGAATGAAAAAATCCCCATTAGTGTTTGCTCTTTTGACTCTTAGTAATTGAGGCCAGCGTGGCACAATGTACTGGCCCTTGATGACACCCTTCTGGCGCTTATTGTCACACCTAAGTGTTTTTCAACCTTTTTCCCAAAAAAAAAAAGAAATTCATAAACTAAAAAAGACCATTGTCTTATTTTTATTTGTGAAACTTAATTTTTCTTGATGTTCTTGAAATACACAGCACCCTCTAGCGAACATTATCACAGATATGCCATTTTTTGAGGATTTTCCTATAGCAATATTCGTTTACACTAGAATCGACTGCTTAGACCTAATGAAAAAAGCCCATTTGCGTTTCTGCTGATAATTCCTAGCAATGAAGGTCAGCGTGACATAATATAACAGCCCCCGATGACCCCCTTCTGGCGCATATTATCCCATCTAAGGGCTTTTCAACCCTTTCCCTTCAAAAATAAGTTTATAAACTCAAAAATGGCCATTGTTTGTTATTCAACAACGAAAACTTGCCATTTCATTGCCTGACTGCAATTTTCCATGGCAAATCCAACCCTGTGACACTCAATGGCTGACAAACGACACCCTGTAGCAAACGTTATACCAAATATGATATTTTTGCACATATCCATGCCAAAATTTACGTTTACACTAGAATTGATCGTTTAAACTTAAAGAAACAATCCCTATTAGCGTTTCTTGTGATAACTCCAAGCAATTGAGGCCAGCAGAGCACAATATACCATCCCCAATAATACCAATCTGGTGCGCATTATCACACCTAAGGGTTTTCAACTTTTTTTCCCAGAAAGATTAATTTATAAAGTAAAAAAGACCATTATTTTATTTGAGCTTGTTTCATGCTGATTTTTGCTCTTGAAACTTGTTGCATGTTACTTTTTCTCTTCGTGAAACTTATACATTGATTTTTCTCCTCGTGGCACTGATTCCGCTCATGGAACTTGTTTCGTGTGGATTTTTTGTTCGTGGAACTTTCCCGTGTTACGTGACATCCAAAGAAACCTTAAAAAATCTTGAAAAACATATTGTTGGTGAAATTGGTTGTTAGGGAGCCCCCTATGAAATTTGATGCTAGGACCTTGTTCAAATTGGTTGCTAGGGGCCCCGGTTAGTATTGCTTGCTAGATATTTAGTTGGAATCAAAATATATAGGGTCTCCTATATATTTCTTTATAGGGTCTCCAATGGAATTGGATGTTAGGGCTCCGGTTGAATTGGTTGCTTGGCCTACAGTGGCTAGGTTAGGAGTCCCGATGGAAAGGGAAGTTAGGGCCTCAACGGAATTGGATGTTATTGGCGCCGGTGGTAAGGCTAGGGGCCCCCGATAAAATTGGATGCTACGGTCCCCGTCTGAATTTTTTTGCGAAGGACCCCATATAGATTTCTCGCTAGGGCCTCCGTTTGAATTGGTTGCTAGGGGCCCCGACGGAATTGAATGCTATGGCCCTATTTGAAATGGTTGCTAGTGCCCCGGTGATTAGGTTAGGGGTCCAATTTGTATGTTAGGGTACCACTGGAATTGGATACCATGGTTCATGGTCCATGGTCCAGTGAAATTAGATGCTAAGGCCCCCGGTGGATGGGTTAGTGTCACCAATGAAATTTGATGCTAAGGCCTTAAAAATGTCTTAAAATGTCGTTTTGAAATATCTTGAAACCTCTTGAAAAACGTCTTGAAGAAAAATGTCTTAATAGATGTCCCCCGCTTGAGTAGTGGACTTTAACAATCTTACGTGACAACCAAAAGTAAATAAACCCTATTACGTAACAGCTTTTTCCCTTGTCCTCTAACAAGTCCTATTCTGTAATATTCAAACCCTTTGACATGGCAATCACGTTAAACCTGATTTGGTGGGACCCCTGGAGGTTTTTTAAGTAATTAACTGCTTGCTGTCATGGAATGACAAGGTAAGGTTCTTGTGGAATCCAGGGATAGGTTTATCGTGGAATCCAGAGGGCTGTCACTGCTCTTATTGTCCTAATTTATCGATCCTTGTTTTGGGAATCGTTCTTAAAGGACGATTAAAAAAAATGAATAGTCTTAGAATTATCGTTCTCAAACTTGTAACCCTCTTTGAGCAAAACTACGGCTCTGTTTCACAAAAGGGTGGAACATCCCCCATAGATAAGATGTAACCTCTTTTGTTAGTTAATAAGGGCACTAGGTATAAGGATTTTCAAGATTAAGGATTTTCAAGTATTTTAGTTCTTAACATATACGTCATTAAGGATTCCCTCTAAGTTAAAAATAAACCAAAAATGCTTTAAAATAAAATCATTAAATGAGCAAAAAATCAATAAATTATGAATGTGACTACTTTCTTCTTGAAAGTGGTAGAAAGGGCCTAGCTATTGATTATCCAGGTCTTTTTCTAGTACCCTTATTCTCTTCATAAGATTCAAAATGGTTAAGGGCAACTCCCGTGCCCTTTCAGCAGTTCTTTCCCTAATGACATCTGATCAAATTTTAGTCATTTTGTAAGAACAAAAAAGTTGTAACGTCCTGAAAGTCGGAATTTTAATTTAAAAATATTAGCCTCTTGGGACACACTCAGGATCAAACATCCCTCTTCCATCGCACAATTTCAATAATTTATAACCCTTTTCCAGGGGGCTCATCCGTGCATGGCGTCCCCGGTGGCATATTTATTAGACTTTTTAATTATTTTGATCAGAATCGATATTTCAAAATTCTTATCAGCGTTAAGGACAAAAAAGGACGAAAGAATTGGTCTTTTGCCCTCTGAAATTTTCAATCATCCTCCGCAACCTCCCCTGAAATTAATTTCATCTACTGATAACGGTTGCTGTACATGTGATCAAAATATCTAAGATTCTCATCATTGAAATCCGCTATTATATTGGTGTGGAGTACAAAGCCACAGTCTACTACCTTGTATTTCCTGGATGCTAAACATCGTTACTCCAAAAATGATGTATTAAGGGAAAAATCAAGAGGGGTACGATATTATGCGATTCCCTTTCAAATAAGCAGTCTCCCAATATTTTACAACTGCTGGTATCAGTACAATCATCCCTGGGATGAAAAAAGGAGACATATAAGTGCTTCCCATGCCAAAAATTCGCTTTCTTTGTTGTTCAAGGGCTGTAGTTCTGTAATTCCCTGAATTAAAAACTGTAATTCTACTCTATAGGATTGTCTATAACATTGATTCAACTCGTACATTCTTCATTTCTATCTTACACCATTTTCAAAGTGCTTCTGGTTATTTGTTTTCGTAACAGACTTTTACTAATAACACTAATTAAAATAATAGTTACTATTCCTGGATCAGCTTTAAATGGCTGTTGTTTCTCACTGGCCAGATTTCGTCATAACACATTTTAAACTTCTTTACGATGGTTAGTGTTCGCTCTTTACTTCGCGGGAGCCTTCACTGCAACCGTGCTGGTAAATCAAAGATCTCTGTAGTTTTCAAGGGTTTCTTCAGGACGAGGTTCCATATGATTCCCAATTTTATAGATGAACAATTATGTATATTTTTAAGCCCACCAGCTCTGAATTTTCTTATCGGACAAATTAAGTGAATATTAAATTTATCTTAAAACTAAATTACAATCCAGCATTTTAGGTGGTAAACAAAAAAAGAAAACTTTATAAATACTCTATATAATTATTTATGCTTAAACTCTGTCGATTAAAAAAGCAAGCTGAAACTTTTTTTTTCAATCAAAGAAAAATAAAGAACCTAACAGAATATACAAAATGGAGACACACGTCTCCATTTTGTAGATTGTTCAAATTCATTGTACCAAATTGCACACTTGTTTCATCGGTTTCATTTTTACAGTTTTCAGATTAAAGACCACAAGAATTGTAGAATCGGCATCTGGCAGTCTCGCAGAATCTGCCAAATGGAGATGCACTTCAAAAAGTTTGCTTTCAGAGTTATAAGGGTTACGTTTTACGATTTCTTTACCATTATCTTACGGGCTAGAATTAAATATATGTATGCAGTTTAATCTTAGAAGCTACTAAAAATTTCACTAATTTGGGAGTTTTTCATCTCGCTTTTACAATCCCAGCGCGTAAGATTCTTTCCGAACCTCTTACCATTACCAATCGGTCTTATAATTAGGTGTAACAAGTTTTCAGGGTATGGTCTTGCTAGTTGTACATTAAAAAGAAAGAAAGAAAGAAAAAAAAAACAGAAATCAAGACAATAGCAAAAAAACTACGTCTACGTTGCATGGGCAACGTGAGAGGGTGTGGCAACGTTTTTTCGGTTTCGCCAAGCAAAGTGTTGCAAGAACAACACTTTGGTTTTGTTTCCTTGCTTCGATTAGACGCTGATTTTGGAAATCTGTATGGATTTTAAAATAAATACTAGGTACACCAACTCGCAATAGTTGCAAACCTCTCATTGCCGAAGATGATTACGAGCTAACAGCCGACTGTTGCTTAAAACTCCCCTATTTGTCTCACAATTGGTGTCAGCCTATTTTTGGTTTCAGTGTGTATCTTACTGCTGAAGTTGTCAGCCCCATTAAACTTTCAAACTGGCATATCTCATAAAGGAATTTTTCTGCTAAAAAATAGATGTCATAAACTTTGATTAGCTCATCAAGAGTTATCGACTGCCGTAAAAAAAGTTTATCTTTCTTAGTTCAAAAGTTGACTTTTTTGCCGAAGGCCAAGTATCTAACGTCATCGCTTAGAAAGGAGCTAAGGATAAACTCTAATTTCTTTAGCAATGAGAGAACTTTTAAAGTTTAAGAGGCACATCTGATACCATTTCTCTACTGAAATCCCAAGTGTGAAAAAATTAAATGATAAACTCAGCTGAAATCTCGAACAGAAATGGGTAAAAAACATAGATGGCAGCACTTTCAGACCCATGATAAAATGCCACTTTTTTGTTTCTGTAAATTTTCTATTTATCACTCAGAGAAAATATACTGGATATGGGGTCTGGTAACTGCCGCATATATTTAACATTTAGAAATTTTAGTCAATCTTCAATGTGAGACTAGTGCCTGCCTGCTTGTCTAGAACGGAGAACGGAGAAAGCAGAAACATGATTTGATGAAACATAACTTCATAAAGTTCTCTCTGACATAGACTATAAAACTCTACTTCATTTCACACCTTATAGGCTCTGGCTCAAGGACAAGTAAAAACTATTCTTTTTGGCCTAGGCAAAAATTCTACGAAGCTTTCCGAACTGCAAAGTCATATTCATCAATCCGGCCTAAGGCTTACACTTTCGGTAAAAAACCGCAGAGGTCAGACCCTTACCACTTTCTAGGAATAAGCTAAAATCAGGGTACTAGGAACAAAAAAAAAAAACACGACAAACCCAAAGTTTTTCTTCTCGCAACACAATGAAAGGTTAAACAAAAATGCTGTTGTATCTTTTATCTTACGCTCTAGTTGTCTTGCCGACATCTAATATCTTTTAAGAAATTTATTTAAGCCAGACCGCAATACCACAAGACGTCTGTACTTAGTTAACACTTTAAGAAAAGGAAATAATGTGGGTTCCACTCCATGCAACTCTTCAAAAGCACCCATAGGGAAAGGCAGGACTAAAAATGCATGAAATATAAAAATGTTATTATATTTGGGGAAAAAAAGACACTGTTCTGACAATTTTAAAACTTCAGTCTTTTCTAAAAAAAATTACCCAGACTTGCTCCCACCCCCTGGAAAGGAGAATGGAGGTCTGACAGCTATTTCTCTTTGGTTGTTTTTCTGTTTAGAGCACTTGCTTATCATCAAATTTTAAATTTTATTCGCTGAGATACCAAAGTTAAAGTAATCGCACTTACTTGGAAAAGACTGATTTGTCATTGGATATTATCATAAACAAATACACTTATTATATTATTGTTTATATTATTATAAACAATTTTAATCTTCAGCATGATAATAATAGTAACAACTATAGCAATAATTTATTATTCAAGCCCTCGTAAGGATTGGAGTGTCATTTATACTTTGTCAAAAACCAAACATTATTAAGCAGTTTTCTTCTTTATTATAAAATTTAAAGTGTTGTGTCAAGAACGCCACAAATCGACAAAAGACATAATGATCAGACGTTGTCTCGGATGTGGATAGAGCTCCATTAAGCAACGATATCATAGCGATATCCTAAGAAATCACAAAACCTGTGTCAGTTTCTTGGCGAATGTACTAGAAAGAAAGAAGCAAGCGACCATTCTCTCACTTAAAGCAAAAGACGGCAAAATCAAACATAGTTCAGCATAGATCAAAGGTCCAATAACAGTGATTTTAGAGATAACATGACTACAAAGCCCCTGGGGAAAGATCTTTAAGATATGAAAGTTGTCCATTCTTTACATAGAATATTTGTTATTCGGAAGCATGCATACATTTTTAGGGGGAGGGGCAAAGGTGAACTTTCTGCTAGGGGATTTTCCATGAAGAGAATTTTCGATGGAGAGTGAAGTGTTCGGGGGAGGAGCTTTTCATGTGAAATTTTGCACTGGGAGAATTTGCCAGAATTCCCATACGAAATTCGTTTTATTTGTCTCACTTTTTCTTTGTCGGGTCAATTTTACACGTGGAAACGTTAATTGTAATTATCCAGGGTAATTTTTCACCGGAACCGAATTATCCAGAAGATCTTTCTGTGGAGAGTGAGCTGGATTTCCCGGTATTATTAAAAAAACGATGAGAAAATAAATAAAAAAAAGTTTTTTCAACTGAAAGAAAGGGTAATATTAAAAATTAAAACGAACAGAAATTATTATGTATATGAGCAAGGTTACTCCTCATAGAAACCTCACTCTTTACGCTAAAGTGTCACTTTTTGTCCCATTTCTTCAAGAAAGACTCCTTGTAAAACAAGGATCGACTAAATTAAACAATAAGATATTCTATTAAAAATACTAACAAACTTCAGCGTGAAGAGCAAGGTATTGAGGAGAGGGAAACCCCCCTACATATATAATTAATTTCTGTTGGTTTTAAATTGTAAAGCTGCTACTTACCTTCAAGTAGATACGCAATAATGACTTTAAAAACAGCTATAGGGGGTATACCTGAAGTTGCTAATCCCTCAGAAACGTTAGTATTGATTAGACACAGATTTTTGTTACGTAATAGGAATATATTACCTTGGAAAATGTTAAAAAAAACCGATTAGTGTAGGGCATCAGGGCCCACCAGTTAAGTGGGGAGCCCTCGGTTGTAAAAGAAACCCCCTAGAATTAGGAGTGGTAAACTTATTAAACATTTCACAATTAAAAACGTTTTCCGACTTTGAAACTTTTTATTTTCAAAATTTTAATACTAACAATCTCACTCTTTTTTTCATATTACGAAGCTTTTCTTCAAGACATTTTTCAAGGCTTTCAAAAATATTCTCAAAGACATTTTTCTTCAAGAAGTTTCACAGATATTTTTCTTCAAGATGTTCTTCAATACGTTCTTCAAAATATTTTTTAAGGCGTTTCAAGACGTCGTTAAGACATTTTACTTCAAGACGTTTTTTAAGACGATTTTTAGGACATTTTTCTTCAGCATGTTTTTAGACAACTTTCAAGACATTTCAAGACATTTTTAAGACATTTTCCTTCAAGACTTGTTTCTTCAGGGCCCACAAATCCCTGGATGTAATAGAAAATGGACTATTGAATAAATGTGGGTGTAAGGCAATACTTCAGGAGACGTTTTTTCTTCGAGATGTTTTCATCAGAGGGCCTTTATAATCCGATGACAACAAAGGTTTTTTGTCCACTGTAGGAATCGAACATATGACTAGAGACTTATCAAATGGAACGACGCGTTAGTCACCTGAACCAATATACAATTGATGTTGTTTCATTCTTGGGAATAGATTTTATGTGTATTTCAAAATCGGAAAATTCACAGGAGTTTTGCTCGGATCGATAAGCTAGGAATCACGTGTTTCCTATCCATTTTCCCCGACAACAATCCACCTAATAGTGCACCATAGTTACGTACTTGCTTGTTTCAATAGTATCAATTTTGCTTCTCCGCAATACCATGGGAATAGATTATATGTAATAAATTTTCTTTATATTAATGAAAGACCTCAGTTAAATGCAAATTGCAAAAGCAAAGATTCTGGTCAAAGTCGGGTAGTTTTTTATGATTTAGGCCTCTTATTTGAATGCATTTAAAAATGGCTCATACATTCTTTGATTCGTATAAAATTGTTTAAGCAGCTAGGAGAACAAACTAGTTCTTGTGGGCATTTCATGCACAATCGTCCTGTTTTTAAGGATTCGGTCTTTTTCTTACATACATTCAAAAAAGATTAATACTTTCTTTGATTGCTTTGGCACTTTCCATTTCATTTTTAGGTCCTGATAAACCATGGCAGTTCCTACCAGTGTGGCATTATTCGACTACACCGTGGCACAATCTGCTATACACTATCCCTAAAGCATTTTCAACCGTTTCCCACAAAAATAACCCTATAAACAAAAATTGACCATTGTTTTTATTTGAACAGCGGGACTTTCATTTCATTATTAGATCGTGATAATCCAAGGCAGTTCATGCACCCGTATTACGCCCCCTTCTACTCCAAGACAGTTCATGCCTGCAAGGCATAATTTGACTGCCCTGTGACACCCAGCAGCACAACTATCATTCTTAAATTATTTTCAAGCATTCTCCTACACAAGTAATCCTATAACTAAAATTGAGCATTATTTTATTTGAACAGTGGGACTTTCGATTTCATTTTTAGAATGTCATAGTTCATGGCAGTTTACGCCATGATGGGATTTTGCGGCTACCCTTTGGCATCCTGTGACACACCCCATCATTCCTAAAGCATTTTCAACCATTTTCCTAAAAAAAATAACCATATAAACTCTCTTTATTGTTAAAAAGGGCAAATGATAGTAGTTAGGGCATTCTTCTTGTTCCCTTCAAAAAATAGTTTTATATATTTTCCCTTGTAAAATTAAAACCTTCCTAAATATACAGAAATAACTTTCTTAAAACGAGAGGGAGAGAGAGAAAAAAAAACATATACGCAAACACACAAACAAACAGAACAACATATATTCAGACACATAGGCACAGAGAGAGAGTAAAACAAGAGCTAAGAGCTCATATGTCACTTGTTGCGAGGCCAAGAGCCAAGAGATCATATGGTATGAGCTCTAACAAAATTCTATGAATCAATAGATTGATTTAAGAGGAAAATAAGAGGCTTAATGCCGGTCAGGATTTAAAATAAGAGCTCTGAGTCACGATGTCCTTCTAAATATCAAAATTCATTAAGATCCGATCACCCACTCGTAAGTTATCAATACCTAATTTTTTCTAATTTTTCCTCTCCCTTTAGCCCCCCAGATGGTCGAATCTAGGAAAACGACTTTATCAAGTCAATTTGTGCAGCTCCCAGACACGCCTACCAATTTTCATCGTCCTAGCACGTCCAGAAGCATCAAACTCGCCAAATCACTGAACCCCTCCCCCCAACTCCCCCAAAGAGAGCGAATCCAGTACGGTTCCGTCAATCACGTATCAAGGACATTTGCTTGTTCTATCCACCAAGCTTCATCCCGATTCCTCCACTCCAAGTGTTTTCCAAGGCTCACCCCTCCAACTCCCCCCAATGTCAAAAGATCCCGTCGGGATTTGAATTGAGATCTCTGAGAAATGAATTCCTTCTAAGTATCAAATTTCATTAAGATCCGATCACCTATTCGTAAGATAAAAATACCCCTTTTTTCACGTTTTCCAAGAATTCCGGTTTCCCCTCCAAGTCCCCCCAATGTGACAGATTCTGGTCGGAATTAAAACTTAGACCTTTAAAGCACGAGATCCTTCTAAATATCAAGTTTCATTAAGCTCTGGTCGCCCTTTCGTAAGTTACAAATACCTCAATTTTCAAATTATCCCCCCCAACTCCACCAAAGAGAGAAGATCCGGTCCGGTTATGTCAGTCACGTATCTTAGACAGATTTTTATTCTTCCCATCCAATTTCATCCTGATATCAGCGCTTTAAGTATTTTCTAAGATTTCCACTCCCCCCAACTGCCCCCCAATTACGCTGGATCTGGTTGATATTTAAAATAAGAGATCTGAGTTACGAAGTCCTTCTAAATATGAAGTTTCATGAAGATCCGATCACTTCTTCGTAAGTTAAAAATACGTTATTTTTTCTAATATTCCAGAATTAACCCCCCCCCCTAATAGGGCGGATCCATTCCAACTATGTAAATCACGTATCTAAGACTTCTGCTTATTTTTGCCACCAAGTTTCATCCTGATCCCTCCAATCTAAGCGTTTTCCATGATATTAGGTTCCCCCAAACCAAATTCCCCCCTATGTCACCAGATCCGGTCGGGATTTAAAATAAGAGCTTCGAGACACGATATCCTTCTAAATATCGAATTTCATTAAGATCCGATCACCTTTTCGTAAGATAAAAATAACGCAATTTTCATGTTTTCCAAGAATTCCGGTTTCCCCCTCCAACTTCCCCCAATGTCACAGGATCTGGTCGGAATTGAAAATTAGAGCTTTAAAGCACAAGATCATTCTAAATATTAAATTTCATTAAGATCTGGTCACCCTTTCGTAAGTTACAAATACCTTAATTTTCAAAATTACCCCCCCCCCCAACTCCACCAAAGAGAGCAGATGCGGTCTGGTTATGTCAGTCACATATCTTAGACAGGTTTTGATTTTCACCATCCAGTTTCATCCTGATCTCACCGCTTTAAGTATTTTCTAAGATTTCAGGTCCCCCCAACTGCCCCCCCCCCTATTAAGATGGATCCGGTTGAGATTTAAAATAAGAGATCTGAGTTACAAGGTACTTCCAAATATGAAATTTCATGAAAATCCGATCACTCCTTCGTAAGTTAAAGATACGTCATTTTTTCTAATTTTTCAGAATTAACCCATCCCCCAATATCACCCGTTCGTAAGTTTAAAATACATCATTTTTTCTAATTTTTCAGAGTTAACTCCCCCCCCCCCCCCAACTACTCCAAAGAGAGCAGATCCATTCCGGTTATGTCAATCATGTATCTAGGATTTGAGCTTATTTTTCCCACCAAGTTTCATCCTGATCCCTCCACTCTAAGTGTTTTCCAAGTTTTAGGTTTCCCCCTCCCAAGTTTCCACCAATGTCACCAGATCCGGTTGGGATTTAACATAAGAGCTCTGAGACACAATATCCTTCTAACTATCAAATTTCATTAAGATCCGATCACCCGTTCGCAACTTAAAAATACCTCGTTTTTTTCTAATTTTTCCGAATTAACCCCCCCCCCCAAATACCCCAAAGAGAGCCGATCCGTTCCGGTTCTGTCAATCATGTATCTAGGACTTGTGTTTATTTTTCCCACCAAGTTTCATCCTGATCCCTCCACTCTAAGTGTTTTCCAAGTTTTAGGTTTCCCCCTGCCAACTCCCCCCAGTGTCACCAGATCCAGTCGTTATTTAAAATAAGAGCTCCGAGACACGATATCCTTCTAAACATTAAATTTCATTGAGATCCAATCACCCGTTCATAAGTTAAAAATGCCTCATTTTTTCTAATTTTTCAGAATTAACCCCCCCCCCCCCCCCAACTACCCCAAATAGAGCGGATCCGTTCCGGTTATGTCAATCATGTATCTAGGACTTGTGATTATTTTTCCCACCAAGATTCATCCCGATCCCTCCACTCTAAGTGTTTTCCAAGATTTTAGGTTTCCCCTCCCATATCCCCCCCCATGTCACCAGATCCGATCGGGATTTAAAACAATAGCTCTGAGACACGATATCCTTCCATACATTAAATTTCATTAAGATCTGATCAACTGTTCGTAAGTTAAAAATACTTCAATTTTTCTATTTTCTCCGAATTAACGGGCCCCCTACTCCCTCCCCCCAGATGGTCTAATCGGAAAAGCGACTATTTTTAATTTAATCTGGTCCGGTTCCTGATACGCCTGCTTAATTTCATCGTCCCAGCTTACCTGGAAGTGCATAAAGTAGCAAAACCGGGACCGACAGACCGACAGAATTTGCGATTGCTATATGTCACTTGGTTAATTCCAAGTGCCATAAAAAAACACACAATCACACAGATTCAGACACACGAACACACAAAGACAGAAACAGAGACAAATGCAAAGACACAGAGTCGGACGCACAGGCACAGAAATAGAGATAGAGAGAGAGAAAGAGAGAGAGAAAGAGACGAAAAACACACGAACACACAGCGTCACTAAAACTTAAGACACCTGAACGCAAACGACAGAAACAGAGACAGAAACACACAGAGTAAGACAGACAGACACAGAGAGAGAGAGATAAAAATAAACACACACAAAAATATAGGTTGCTTTCATGCTAGGTTCGTTTAATTCCAATTAGCATGGCGCACACCAAGATCAGTTAACTTAAATGAACCTAGCTTGAAAGTGGCCTGGTCAAGCTCATTCAAGTATTCATTTCATTGTCTCTGTTGATGGAACTTTTATTGGTCAAATCGGTTCAAGTCTCATTTTATTGTCTGTGCCCTTGTGCCTGACCGTGTGTTTGCCTGTATCTGCGTGTGTCTTTGAGTGTTTATATTTCTGAGTCTGTGCATTTTTGTGTTCGCTTTGTCTCTCTCTCTCTCCTTCTTTCTCTCTCTCTCTCTCTCTCTCTCTCTCTCTCTCTCTCTCTCTCTCTCTCTCCCTCTCTCTCTCTGTGACTGTGTGTCTAACCGTGTGTTTGCCCGTCTCTGTCTGTGTTTGTGTGTCTGAATCTATTCGTTTCTGTCTGTGTCAGACTGTCTTTATGTGTTCGTGTGTCTGACTCTGTGTCTTTTTGTGTGTGTGTTTTTGCCTTTCTCTCTGTTTCTGTGTCTCTGTTAGTTTATATTCGTTTTTTTTGTCTCTGTGTCTGTCTTTTTGTGTTCGTATGCTTTGCTCTGTGTATTTGTGTCTGTTTTTGTCTCTGAGTCTTTCTCTTTTTGTTCGTGTGTCTGACTCTGTTTATTTTTGTGTGTGTGTTTTTGTCCTTCTCTCTGTGTCTGTGTTTCTGACTCTGATTGTTTGTGTGTGTTTTTCGTCCCTGAGTCTGTCTTTATGTGTTCGCGTGACTGACTCTGTATGTGTGTGTGTGTTTTTGTCTCTATTTCTCTATTTTTGTGTTCAAGTGTCTGATTTTGTGTGTTTTTGGTTGAGTTTCTATCTCTATCTCTCTTCCTGTGTGTCTGACTCTGTCTGTTTGTGAGTGTTTTTGTCTCCACGTCTGTCTTGGTCTGTTCGTGTGTTTGACTCTATGTTTTTGCGTGCTTTTCTCTCTCTCTTTGTGCCCGTGCGTCTGACTCGGTGTGCATGTCTTTTGTCTCTGTGTCTTTCTTTATGTATTCGTGTGTCTGACTCTGTGTGTTTGTGTGTGTATTTCTCTCTCTCTCTCTCTCTCTCTCTCTCTCTCTCTCTCTCTCTCTCTCTCTCTCTCTCTCTCTCTCTCTCTCTCTCTGAAGAAAATAAAAAAGTGGTTAATTTTAGTTTAAAGTGAGTTTATTAGGAATGATAAGGTGTGCAACAGAGTGCCACAAGGCAGCCAAATAATACCGCAGTGGCGTAAAGTCCCTTGGACAACCGCGTTCTAACAATGAAATGGAAAGTCCCGCTGTTCAAATAAAAATAATGCACAGTTTTAGTTTATAGAATTATTTGTGTACGAGAATGCTTTAAAATAGTTTAAGAATGATAGTTTGCCACTGGGTACCACAGGGCAGTCAAATAATACCTTGGTAGCGTGAACTGCCTTAGAATTTTCATGTTCTAACAATGAAATGCACTGAAATGAAAATCGATTAATTTTAGTTTATAAGGTTAATTTTGTAGAAAAATAGTTGAAAATGCTTTAGGAATGATAGTTTGTTCCAGAGGATGCCACAGGGTAGCCACATAATGCTACGCTGGCGTGAACTGCCATGGTTTATCACGAGCTAACAATAAAATGGAAAGTCCAATACGAATCATAAATATATTAACCATTGTTGAATGCATATAAAAAAGGACGAATCCTTAAAAAACAGGACGACTTTGCATGAAATGCCCACAAAAACCACTTTGTGATTTCTAGGTATTGAGACAATTTTGTACAAACCAAAGATTGTACTAAACATTTTTGAATGTATATAAGTAAAAGGGCGAATCCTTAATAAAAAACGGGGTAATTTTCCCTAGAATCTTTTCTTTTGCCGTTTGTATGTAACTACTGCCTTCCATCAATACTAAGAAATCTTATTCCATAGAACCTATTCCCACGGTAACGCAAAAAAGCAAAGGTGGGGTTATTGATTCAAGCAATTACATACCTGTGGCGTAGCATCAGACTACTTGCAGTCAAGGACAATGGACATAGCGTCTCCATAAGAGCAAAAAACCAGTGAATAATCCGATCGGTAAACAGCCGACATCACATAGAATCTATTCCCAAGACTGCAATAGTATCAAGTACAAATTGGTTAAGATGGCTAACAAGTCATTCCATTTAAGAAATCTCTGGTCTTACGTTCTATTCCTAAAGCGGACAAAAAACATTTTTGGTGCTCCCTGAGGAAAAAATTCATGAATAAAAAATAAGGTGAAGAAAATGTCTTGAATATAAAAATCTGGAAAAAACATCTTTAGGAAAAAAATATTGAAGAAAAAGAAATCGAAGAAAAATAAAACTAAAAGAAAAAACGCTTTGAAGAAAAAGAAATCTTGAAGAAAATGAAATCTCGAAGAAAAAACACCTTGAATAAAAAACATCTAAAGCATTACCTAACACCCACGTGTGCGCCATACATCATCTTCAGTTAGACCCTGAGGTTCCCCACTCGATTTGCGGGCATTGAAGATACAAGTCTTGAAGAAAAACTTTCTGAAGCAAAACATCTTAAAAATGGCGCGAAATGTCTTGAAACTTTTTGAAAATTATTTTGAAAAAATCTTGAAGAAAAATTTCTTGTAAAATATGTCTTGTGAAAAATGTCTTGAAAAACGTCTTTAAAAAAAATCTCTCAAAAAGCGTCTTGAAAAGTCTTGAACAAAATTTCCTGAAGAAGAGTGTCTTGAAAAAGTCTTGAAACGTCTTGAAAAATGTCTTAAAGAACGTCTTGAAGAAAAACACCCTGAAGAAAAATCTTATAGAACGTCTTGACACGTCTTGAAAAATGTCTAAAAACTTCTTCAGACGTCTTGAAAATGTTTTGAAGATAAAACGTTTTGATGTGAAAAAGAGTGAGATTTGTTAGTATAAAATTTTTAAAAATAAGAATGTTTCGAAATCAAAAATATTTGTTCTTGTTCGATATTTTACCAGGTTACCACTCCTAACCCCAGGGAATCATTTTTTTTACAACCGAGGTTTCCCCGGTTGACAGGCCCTGAGGATTTTTCTTACAGCCAAAGATTTTATAACATTTTCATTGGTAACAATCTCCTATTACGTGGAAAATACCTGTGTGTCTAATCAATGTCAACGTCTTGAGGGATTATCAACTTCAACTACACCCCCTGTGGCTGTTTTTAAAGTCATTATGGCGTCACTACTCTTTCATTTGAAAAAAACTTGTTTTATTTTAATTTAATACTTACGAGCAGGGATGGCAAGTACACATCCAAGAGCAATTACGACTAGCAGGTACTAATTGGCCAAATCAACCAACTAGAGCTCCTCAAGACCTCTGAGAAAACCAGGATTATGACAATCTGAGCAAGTTCCACCGTCCAAGAATAGAGTAATTAAGGGGGTCAAGTTCTGAAAAATCACTAAAGCTTGGGAACTGATGGGACAAGGCCAATGTCGAATTACTAAGAGCTCTCATTAAGTCGGCAGTGCTTAAGGCTCAGAGTTTGATCAGAGAAGTCTGGGGAAAAGGACATATTCTGGATGATTGGAGGACTTCAATAATTCTCCCTATTTTCAAAAAGGACGTCGAATGGATTGTATAAACTACCGAAAAATATTCTTTATCGCCATTGCCGCTAAGCTCTCTGAAGTTATATTTCTAAACAAACTTAGAGACAGATACACCAGAAACAGCCGGATGTGACCAAATCAAGCAGGATTCAGATGGGAAATGGGCTGCTATGACCAGATCTTCAGTCATCAAAAGATCCTTGACCACACTTTTAAATATCAGCAGGTAAAAATATGAATCTTCATTGACTTCGTAACTGCCTTTGATTCCAACAGATTTCGGTTTACCTGACCCTCTTTAACATGGGTGCATTATATTGTTGTATTGTGGGAATTAAACCTCCAGTCAGGTGCGTTCTCAAGTAGGTCCTGGTTTTTCACTAATCAAAATATTACCGTTTCTTGGACTTACCTCTATTTCTAAGTATTTTCCCATAACTTACCCCTGTATCTAGCACTCTATTAGAAATAATAGCACTAAAAATGCCATATTAACAACTATGTATTTTTTTTTTACACAGAAGAATATATACAAAGGCCAAACAAAGGTAGTAATGACTTTTTTCACATTGGAATACTAAAAAAATCCTAAATATTTTAAAACAGAAAAAATTGGTATTTTGGATTTGTAACTAAAAATTGTAGTAGGTTAATTATAGAGTTTGAAGAAAACCTTGATTTTTCTTCTTTTTTTGCTTCAATTCAATGCAAATATGGGAGTCTTGTTGAGGCGAACATACGTATTAAAACAATTTGGGGAGCCAAGGACCTCCCCCCTCGATATGAATTTATTTGTTGTGTTAAATTATAGAGGCTGTCATTTCAAAGTAAAGACCTCGGTACCCATTCAAG
Organism: Artemia franciscana; assembly: GCF_032884065.1. Lineage (NCBI taxonomy): Eukaryota > Metazoa > Arthropoda > Branchiopoda > Anostraca > Artemiidae > Artemia > Artemia franciscana. The sequence goes on along the minus strand of NC_088869.1, from coordinate 30,699,066 downwards.
TTAATTAATTTATGTTTCGAGCTAATTAAAAATGCTTCCAAACAGCGGAAAAAACCTTAATTTGAACAAGATTTAATTAGATTTTAAGTTGCATGATTGATGTTGAGACACATGACCTATGGGTCTTCTCTCACGGCATATTTGGTTGTACTCAGTCATTATTTATGTGACCTTAAGCTGGATTTTTCTCAACACGCACCAGGCTAGGCTCTTGTATAATCACGGGTTGAGAGAAAAACTCGACTTTTCGTTAGTCACTAAATGGTTGCTATATCTGCTTGTGGATTAAATTTGCTAAGGATTATGAATCGCTACCTTGACTTTAAGGATTGTTAACCAGAATATTGAACTTGTGAGCAATTAATAGTTTTAATTGACTTTTGATGAGATTTTTAAAATAATTTTCCAGATCAATTTTGGCGAATGAAAATGGGCTCCCGCTTCGCTCTAGTTTTTTTTCTTTGGATGCATTTAAGTGCAACATTTGAATTGAGTGAAACTGCCTTAGACCAAACAAGATTCTTAGCTGAGCCTCTAATCGATTGTGACAATATTGATTTTCTCATTTTTGTTCACTCCCGACCGGAAAACTTCTATGTAAGGAAAGTGATTCGTTCAACATGGGGAGGTGTTTTCATCTCCTCGGGGAAAAAGTTTCAGACTGCATTTGTTGTCGGAAATCCTGAAAAACAGATGAAAAGATTGAATTCAGAATACACTGAAGAAGTATTGAATAAATTAAATCTAGAAATAAAACAAAATAAAGATATTTTACATTTAGACAAAGTGGATCGATATGAACTCCTTGCTATGAAACATATGGCTTCCTACAAATGGATAAACGAATCCTGTTCGAAACCTAAGTATTTCATAAAAGCAGATGATGATTTATTCATGGATTTGCATCATTTCACTGACTATTTTACGAAAAACTTCAACTTAGAAAAGGCATTTTATTGCCATGTTCAAAGCGACATCTCGCCACAGAGAGAGGGGAAATGGGAGGTGACGAAACAAGATTATTTAGAGGACAAGTACCCCGAGTTTTGTTCAGGTTTAGCGTATACCACGACTCTGCCAGTAATTCAAGAAGTTTTGCATAAATCAAGTTCCCATAAATGGATCTGGGTGGATGATGTGTTAGTGACAGGAATTTTTGGACGAAATACAAAACACTACCATTTAAATCTGCGTTATTCATTTGATTTTGAAGACCTTCATGCTTGGGCTGTTGAAAGCACTTTTAAAAAGTACCCTTTTATTTTTACTCACGTAGACACTAGTGATGAGTTTTGGGGTAGGACTGTAAGAAAGGCATGGAAGAAATTGGAAAAGATTAGGAAAATGGTTTCCTAGTTTGTTTTTGAATATGCTAATAACTTAATGGCTTTAGTGTATCTTTGGAAAACCAGTGAAAAAGTGTACAATACGCTCTCTGTCTTTCAAGCCTTTGAGCTACTAGCCAAAAATGTTGTACAAGATTGTGTCATTTTGAAAAAGAAACAGTTTGTTCATGTTTGTTTGAGACAAGTTCATGTCAATAATAGTAGACATTGTAAAAACTTGATAATTTAGTTCTTATTGATTGAAAAGAGGTTACTCGTTTATTTATTTTTTTTACAGCGGTTTCTTTTCCATTTAGAATGTTTTTCGAAGTGCTTTCAAAAGTTTTTTCTTGCGCCAATTTACTTGTGTTATTTCTCTCTTCCTGAGTATCATCAATTCAAAAAAAAAACTAATATTAATCCTGTATCAAGATTCCTTTTGCGAAAGAAACACTCCAATAACTGAAGAGCAATATCACTCTATTCCCCATTCAACACCTTTTCCAAATGTAATGGTTACCACTGTGACAATTTTGATTAAACCCCCTTATCAGAGGCGTACCTCTAGCATTTCTATTGGAGGGGACAAGAGGGTTCCACATCCGGTGAATTAAGGGGCATTGCCTATATAATATTTTCCTCTCCATTCTATTGGGGGCCAACTGCCCCCAAACGACGCCAGAGCCCCATAATGGGTCAAGATGCAGCCTTAGGTGGTAAGCATATCCCAGTTCATATTATTGACTTACCAATAAAGAGAAAACATACCACTCAATGCCTTTTTTTGTGCTCTTTACGAATATAGTAATCGCTTCTATTGCAAATTCAGATTTAAGCAATTTTTGGGCTCTTGAAAATGTCAAATTTCCAATTAAAGTATGAGTGTTTGGTCGTTTTCCGACAAAATAAAACTACGTTTGCTCAGCGCCGTTTTTGCTCAGCGATCGTTTTCGACAAAATAATACTACATTTTCTCAGTGCCAAATTATTTATAATAACGTTAGATTAGGGTAAAAAGTGGTTAAATTTGAATTTGCAAAAGAAGCAATTATTATAATAATTAAGAGCAGAAAGAAAAGGCTCCGAGTGGTATGTTTACTTTACTGGTAAGTTAATATTATGAACTGTGATATATTTACCGCCTTAGGCTATATGTAAACGCTGCCAATTTCGTTTTTTTCCCAAATGCAATATTTCACAATATGAACTAACTGTTGATAAGAAGTAATCAGAAAAAGAATGAAAACGAGCAGAACCAGCTAAGTTTTGTTTCTTGAGGCCACATTAGAAGTCTGGGACACTATTGTTGCGGTAGTGACTATTATATTTGGAACAAATCCTGGATAGGGAATCAAATAATATTGCTATTTCATTAATATAATGTATCGTTCAGTAATGGAGTCTTCAACCCAAATTACAAAAAATCTTAATTAAAACTGTTTGCAATATATTATAGACTATAGAAGCTTAAATTAGAATGTGATCATGCAATAGCAGATAGCTAAGGTTTTTTTCTAAGCCAGGCCTTTCAATATTTTATGGTGGAACAGCAATAGAAAGGGAGATTACCATATCTTGGAATCCCTTTGCCGTTGCTATTTTAATTATTGCTTATCGCATTCTGTTTTTTAATTGTTTTGTTGTTTAATGGTTTAATCTAATGCATACACCCAGAAAAATTCCTTATATTTTTAAAACAGTTTGAATTTTCCATTAACCACTTGTTTAACATTTAACAGTTTAGTTTATTTTTAAATTTTGATCTTTCTTGTTACTTCCTATGTCATTTCGAGAATCAAAATCACAGTTGAGTTTTGTGTTGTCTAAGCAATTAAATTCGCACACTCTAGATGTCAATGAAAGCTGCCCTGGGTATTATTTTTTAATTTTTTAGCACTATACAAAACGTAAGGAATGACCATGCCATGACGACGTTTGAAGTCAGAACCCTCCCCGCTCCCTATCCCTGTTTTAATTTTTTTCGATTTGGAATGTTGCAGACTGTAGTATTTTCTCTTTTAACAAGTTTTAGCTTGTTATGGGAAAACATATTATTTTGAAATTTTGCATTTAATAATTTTCAGTGTAGGGAACGCTATGGCTAGTAATCCTTTTCTACTAAAAATTCAGTCCCCTGTCCCTTTTCTTTGTCTCTATTAAGTTTTGTCCATTACCATCATACAGTTATCAACATGAATTTTAACTCTTTTTTATCCTGTTGCATTGGTATAGAAGTGCTGATCTGTCTAACTAACTACCAGTGGTGACAATTTCATTTTGGCCGGAGGAGGCATTTTTCTCCCCTACATTTGGAAAATATATTTCTTTGTGTATTATTTTAAGAATGGCTTTAATGGTATTTTCATTAAAAAAGAGTAAAATTGCCCCCAAATTATGAAAAATATATTTTCCCGCCCCTAAATTTTTGTGAACTGACGCCACTACTAGTTACGAAATCGAGCTCTGTTAGTGGGAATTCTAGTAACACATCATTATCGGTTTTCTGAAATTGAAAATTTTTTAGATTTTTGACTGGTAAAATTGGGATGCTGGTATAAACTCTGAAATACTAACCATGCCAGTCATCCTTTTGTGTTAAAGTAAACGAATACAAATTCATGCTTCTTTCCTGAAAACATTATGTAGGCTTCGGTCATTCCAAATCGTCAGTCTAAATCTCTATTCTGCGAAATTAGCTTCATTGGTATAATAAAAATTGATGAACCCAATCCCCTTCCATGAATAAATTATTGCCTAGAAGGATTAGCCTAAATATCAACAACCCTACCCAATCAGTAACAGCTATTCATGTTAACCTTCGTGACTCACAAATTTGGTAAATGAATCACGCAATATCGTTATTTATGTTATTGCAGCCATAATTAGCATGTCTCGTCTTTGAAATCCATTTTAAAATACCTGGAGAAGGCGCTTTGATGCTGGGTCTTAAACATGACGAACATACTGTCAAAAACTATTCATACTAACGTAATGATAAACGTTAATATAAAAAAGCGGAAGATCCTTGCTCAATTTAACAAGGCATAACGCAAACATTTCCAGAATTTATCGCAAACGCAATGCATTCGCGATGACCACTTCACATACCCTAGAATGGCTTTAGACCGAGTAAAATAGCCCATCCAAGTTGGGAGTAAACTTATTAGTTCATTGAGCTATTTCCCAACTATGCTGTTTGTACAAATGTCTATTAGGGTTATACTATGCAATAACAAAGTCAATGGTCTACTAAAGAATTGGAGTATAACTGTTAGACCAAAATTTCTTCATGCTCAGTAATAAACTAGGATAGATTTCTCCCGTCAGCTCGCAAGGAAAAAATGGGGTATAATAAAGGCTTTAAATGCACGATATTCCATTTTGCAACAGCTATGGATCGTGCTTGATATTATGAATTATGCTTTGGGTTGTTACGCCTTGATCGAGATAAATGACTGGCGTAAACTGCGGAAACGCTTGTTTCGCATCAGGTATTTTCGTAATCAGCCTAAGAAGTTGCTTAACACAGGATGCAAATATTAAAAATTCATGTTGGCTTAAATCTCCTGAATAAATACAATTTTATTATGTTATTGTTTTTATAATCATTTTAGCAAACAAATTTTAGTGCCAGAATTTTTTTTTTCTTCAATGTTTAAGTCAACAAGAATAGCAGAAGAAAAAAAAGTATCAATTAGTTAAGGCTAGTGCAGTCGAAACTACAACTCGGGTGCATAAAATACTTCAGTTCGGGAAGGAGAAGAATTAATTAATAGCTGGAAAGGGGGACTATTTTCAAAAAAGTCTGGCCTAGAATTTTGTCATTTTCAGCGTGAAATCAAAAGCTAAGTTGTAATAAATCAACGTCTATTAGCTATCACGTCTATCAACGTCTATTAGCTATCACGTCTATCAACGTCTATATTGCATTCGGTTCACAGCATCGTTGCCTTTGTTTTGTGCCAAAAAGTATCCGCAGGGTACTATCCAGAATTTTGCTGGGGGAGTAGGGAATAGTTTTGTTCGTTGGGATATTTACAAAAAGGTACTTGTATATTATATGGTACCCACTCGAGAAGTAAAGTTAGGTTAATTCTAATGAAATATAAAAAAATATGATGAAAATTCAATTATTTAGGAGCAAAATTATGATAACTGCAACAAAGAATTATGGTAGGGGGGCCGCAAAGAACGCATTATATTAAATACCTAACCCAACTAAACAGCCATCTTCATATATTAAATATTTAATAAAAATATACCTACAATGTATATTTTAACTGAGCCTAAGCTAATTTTCTTCAAATACTGGCAGGTATAAACCGGTTAGTGTGATCTGTAGATCCAGATTCTCGAGTGAGTACCATATAACGCACAAGTACCCAACAAAATTACAAAACACAGCATATTTTTGTTTGCATTTATTTTTTTACGAGTCGGACAATTTTTTTTTTTGGGGGGGGAGGTTAAACCAGATTCTCTCCTCCTGAATTTGTCTCTGAGTGTCCATACCTGGAAAGAATTTCCAAACAGCTCATTTAGCATCTAAATATACCTTCAATGCATTTATTTACTCTGTCTAAAATGTTGAAATTCAGCTAAAAAAAAATGTCAAATGAACTTTTTAAACGTGTAAACTTCAACAGTTTCTTATTTATATACACACATAGAAGTCTCTAAAATAATGTTTGGAGGAAAGAATGTCCAGTTGGCTAACCTGCCTCTCCGTCTATATGATACCCGGGGCAGGCTATAGCCACACAAATCGATATAAAAAAAAAAAAAAAAAAAAAAAAAAAAAAAAACAGCAAAAAAGCACAATATTTTCAACTTTCCTGTACAATGTTATTTGCGCTTGAAAGGTTCACAGTTGAACAGCTAACTGTTCAAAAGTTATAGCTTTGGTCTTGCTCACACCAAAGTCTAATTGGTCTATCCTGGTTCAGGTCAACCCTGTATAATGAAAAGGACGCGGTTGTCTGTAGCTCCTGTTCCACCATGTGTTTTACTATCCGAAAAGAAACTTTTTGGCCTTTAAAAGATGAAATAAACTTAGGCAAGTGATGAATAATCAAAATCAATCACAAATCATGACAACCTGAATTAAATCTGGAAGTTGACGCGCTTCCTGGACCAAACAAGCATTTAATCGTCTAAATATTCTATTTCTACAGCCAAAAAACGCCTTTGATGCGGTTTATATTATCAGAAACAGTAGACTGTCTCTGTGACTTTCAACAGGGTTTAAATAGAACAGTTAATTATTCTGCTTTGTTTAAGTTTCTAAAGTTAGGGCCATGTTGCGTTTTTAGTCGTTTCAACTAACAAAATATTCTAATTGTAAAGTTTTATCTTGCTAATTGTATGTATTATACGTTTACTTATGTGCCAATTTTATATATCTTTAACTTTTAATTATATTCATAATGCTTCAAAACTTATTTATTTAGTGTGAAGTTTTATCATGAGACAACCGTAAGTTATTATCTGCTTAATTAGGGCTGCCTACTACGACAACAACTAGAAGCACATCACGACGTGGTTCATTTACGTCATTAAATATAAAAAAAAAACAATTTTTTTAACTGAAAGTAAGGAGCGATATTAAAACTTAAAACGAACAGAAATTACTTCGTATATGAAAGGGGCTGCTTCCTAATAAACACCCCGCTCTTTACGCTAAAGTTTTTACTGTTTTAAAAAGAAGAGTCGAGAGAAATAGTCAAACTTTAGCGTAAAGAGCGGGGCGTTGATGAGGAAGCAGCCCGTTTTTTATACGAAGTATCTTCTGTTCGTTTTAAGTTTTAATGTCGCTCCCTGCTTTCAGTTAAAAAACTTGTTTTTTTTAATTTAATGTCAAAAAGAAATTATCCTAATATGTTACCAAAAATGGAACACCAGGACTAAACACTGGAGCAACGCAAAACCAGGCTTGTGGCTCAAAGAGAAAGGGCCACACTAAAAACTAAAAAAGAAAAAAAAACTAAAGAAAGGAAAAAAACTGTAATAAAAGATTAAAAAAAAGGGAACTCTAGAGCAAGCAAAACCAGGCTTGCGGCTCAAAGAGAAAGGGCTGGATTAGGAATGTCCAATTTACGTCATCAATTCGATCCAAAAATGACACTGCGTTGCCGGGACCCAGAACACAAGGGACAATGAGAATCCATATATAGAAGCCTGCCGCGTGCCATGCTGGGGCCCATGGAGCCGGTGGCAAAGCAACCAGAACCCAGCACTGCCTTACAGACCGGGACACAAATGACAACCGGGACACAGGGAATATAAATGACGACCGGGACACGGAATATAAATGACGACCAGGATATATATAATGACGATGGGGACACAGGGAAAATTCGATTAGCAATCACGATCAATCACAAGGGCCATCATTAGTCAATCATGTATCTAGGACTCGTGTTTTTTTTTCCACCAAGTTTCATCCCGATCCCTCCACTCTAAGTGTTTTCCAAGTTTTAGGTTTCCCCCTCCCAACTCCCCCCCCCAATGTCACCAGATCCGGTCGGGTTTAAAATAAGAGTTCTGAGAGTTCTATATCCTTCTAAATATCAAATTTCATTGAGATCCGATCACCCGTTCGTAAGTTAAAAATACCTAATTTTTTTTTATTTTTCAGAAATACCCCCCCCCCCCAACTACTCCAAAGAGAGCGGATCCGTTCCGTTTATGTCAATCATCTATCTAGGACTTGTGTTTATTTTTCCCACCATGTTTCATCCCGATCCTTCCACTCTAAGTGTTTTCCAAGTTTTAGGTTTCCCCCTCCCAACTCCCCGCCCCCGTCACCAGATCCGGTCGGGATTTAAAATAAGAGCTCTAAGACACGATATCCTTCTAAATATCAATTTTCACTGAGATCCGATCGCCCGTTCGTAAGTTGAAAATACCTCATTTTTTCTAATTTTTATGAATTACACCCCGCCCCCCCCCCAACTACCCCAAAGAGAGCGAATCAGTTCCGATTATGTCAATCATGTGTCTGGAACTAGCGCTTATTTTTCCCATCAAGTTTCATCCCGATCCCTCCACTCTAAGTGGTTTCCAAGATTTTAGGTTTCCCCCCTCCAACTCCCCCCAATGTCATCAGATCCGGTCGGGATTTAAAATAAGAGCTCTGAGACATAAAAACATTCGAAACACCAAATTTCATTAAGATCCAATCACCAGCTCATAAGTTAAAAATACTTCATTTTTTCTATTTTTTCCGAATTAACCCCCCCCCCAGATTGTCAAATCGGGAAAACTATTTCTAATTTAATCTGGTCCGGTCCCTGATACGCTTGCCAAATTTCATCGTCCTAGCTTACCTGGAAGTGCCTAAAGTAGCAAAACCGGGACCGACAGACAGACAGATAGACTGACAGAATTGACGATTGCTATATGTCACTTGGTTAATACCAAGTGCCATAAAAACTAAACAAGAGCTAAGAGCTCATATGGCACTTGTGACGAGGTCGGAAGAGCCGAGAGCTCATATGGTACGAGGTCGGAAGAGCCAAGAGCCAAGAGCTCATTTGGCACTTCCAAGTCCCCGCCCCCCAACTGCCCAAGATTTCCGGTCCCCCCAACTGCCCCCCCCCAATTACGCTTGATCCGGTTGACATTTAAAATAAGATATCGGAGTTACGAGGTCCTTCTAAATATGAAGTTTCATGAAGATCCGATCACTCCTTCGTAAGTTAAAAATACGTTATTTTTCTTATTTTTCAGAATTACCCCCCCCCCCGCAATTGAGCGGATCCGTTCCAATTATGTAAATTACGTATGCAAGACTTTTGCTTATTTTTCCAACCAAGTTTCATCCCAATCCCTCCAATCTAAGCGTTTCCCATCATTTTAGGTCTCCCCACCCCAAACTTCCCCCAATGTCACCAGATCCGGTCAGGATTTAAAATAAGAGCTTTGAGCCACGATATCCTTCTAAAAATCAAATTTCATGGAGATCCAATCACCCGTTCGTAAGTTAAAAATACCTCATTTTTTCTAATTTTTCAGAATTAACCCCCCCCCCCCAACTACCCAAAAGAGAGCGGATCCGTTCTGTTTATGTCAATCATCTATCTAGGACTTGTGTTTATTTTTCCCACCATGTTTCATCCCGATCCCTTCACTCTAAGTGTTTTCCAAGTTTTAGGTTTTCCCCTCCCAACTCCCCGCCCCCATCACCAGATCCGGTCGGGATTTAAAATAAGAGCTCTAAGACACGATATCCTTCTAAACATCAAATTTCATTGAGATCCGATCACCCGTTCGTAAGTTGAAAATACCTCATTTTTCTAATTTTTAAGACTTACTCCCCCCCCCCCCCAACTACCCCAAAGAGAGCAAATAAGTTCCGATTATGTCAATCATGTATCTGGGACTTGCGCTTATTTTTCCCATCAAGTTTCATCCCGATCCCTCTACTCTAAGTGTTTTCCAAGATTTTAGGTTTCCCCCCTCCAACTCCCCCCAATGTCATCAGACCCAGTCGGGATTTAAAATAAGAGCTCTGAGACACAATATCATTTCAAACATCAAATTTCATTAAGATCCAATCACCCGCTCATAAGTTAAAAATACTTCATTTTTTCTATTTTTCCGAATTAACCGGCCCCTACTCCCCCCCCCAGATGGTCAAATCGGGAAAACGACTATTTCTAATTTAATCTGGTCCAGTCCCTGATACGCTTGCCAAATTTCATCGTCCTAGCTTACCTGGAAGTGCCTAAAGTAGCAAAACCGGGACTTTAGGTTTTCCCCCTCCAACTCCCCCCAATGTCATCAGATCCGGTCGGGATTTAAAATAATAGCTCTAAGACACAATATCATTCCAAACGTCAAATTTCATTAAGATCCAAATACCCGCTGATAAGTTAAAAATACTTCCTTTTTTCTATTTTTTGCGAATTAACCGGGCCCCCACTCCCCCCCAGATAGTCAAATCGGGAAAACGACTATTTCTAATTTAATCTGGTCTGGTCCCTGATACGCTTGCCAAATTTCATCGTCCTAGCTTACCTTGAAGTGCCTAAAGTAGCAAAACTGGGACCGACAGACAAACCGACAGACAGACCGACAGACCGACAGAATTGGCGACTGCTATATGTCACTTGGTTAATACCAAGTGCCATAAAAACCTACAAAACTAAAAAAAAAAAAACAATTAATGCATTTTTTTATGTTTGAGGGTTAAAACTAAAAGAAAACTAAAAAGAAAAAAAATAAAAAAAAAAAGAAAAAAACTAAAAAAGGAAAAAAAAACCAAAAAAACAAAAAATAAAAAAAAAGAGAAAAACTAAACTAAAAAAAAAATTATAAAAAAACGAAAAAAAAGAGAAAAAAACTAAAAAAGAAAAAAAACTAAAAAGAAACAAGAGCTAAGAGCTCATATGGCACTTGTGACGAGGTCGAAAGAGCTAAGAGCTCATATGGTATGAGCTCTAGCAAAATTCTAAGAATCAATAGATTACTATAAAAGGAAAATCAGAGGCTTAATGTCGGTCGGGATTTAAAATAAGAGCTCTGAGTCACGAGGTCAAGCTAAATATCAAAATTCACTAAGATCCGATCACCCACTCGCAAGTTAAAAATACCCCAATTTTTCTAATTTTTCCTCTCCCTTCAGCCCCCCAGATGTTTGAATCGGGGGAACGACTTTATCGAGTCAATTTGTACAGCTCCCTGACATGCCTACCAATTTTCATCGTCCTAGCACGTCCAGAAGCACCAAACTCACCAAAGCACTGAACCCCACCACCTAACTCCACCAAAGATAGCGGATCTGGTCTGGTTATGTCAGTCACCTTTCTTGGACTTGTGCTTATTCTGTCCACCAAGTTTCATCCTGATCTCTCCGCGAATATACAACATTCTTTGCTGTCCCATTGTCTGTGCATATAAATAGATTTTCAGGTTTACCAACTCTTGAACATGCAACATATAATTTTCCATGGGAAAAACAATCCGTACTCAGATCTACACCTCATAATTCTAATGATTGCCCTTTGAGCTTTGTTGATGGTGATTGCTAATCGAACATTCCCTGTGTCCTCGTCGTCATTTATATATCCCCCTGTGCCCTCCCGGCGTCCCCGTTGTAGTTGTGTCCCTGTGTCCCGGTTGTCATTTATATTCCCTGTGTCCCGGTCATCATTTGTGTCCCGGTGTCCCAGTCTGTAATTTCTCTTTGAGTGTCCCGGTCGTCATTTATATTCCCCTTATCCCGGTGTCCCGGTCGTCATTTGTGTCCCGGTGTCCCGGTCTTTATATACATTCGTTTTTGAATTGGTATATGATGAAATAAATTTTTTGTTTTTTTTTCCTTCTTTTCTTTTCAGTTTTTTTTTGTTTTTATCTTTTTTTTTAGCTTTTTTAGTTTTTTTTCTTTTCCTTGTTTCTTTTCCAATGAAAATATCCCTTGTTTTGATTCCTTAATCCCTTATATTTTTTTTCTTCCGTTTTTGTCGAGTCATGTTTAGCTAGTGAGGTCTTTGAACATATTAAGAATAGTAGCCTACTCAGAAACTTTTAAAATACTATATTTTGATTTAATGACCCTTTTTCATTTTTCATGTTCACGTTTATAGACAAGAAGACAAAATCTAATTCTATATCTTATAGCTCTTTGTGTTAGAACACAAGGGACAATGAGAATCTATATATAGAAGCCTGCCGCGTGTCATGCTGGGGCCCAGCGGCGAAGCCACCCGACCGGGACACTCAAAGAGAAATTACAGCACTCTAAGCATTTTCAAAGATTTTAAGTTCCGCCCTTTCAACTGCTTCACTGGATCCGGTCAGGACATAAAATAAGAGCTTTGAGACATGATATCCTTCCAAGCATCAAATTTTATTAAGATCCGATCACTCCTTTGTAAGTTAAAAATACCTCATTTTTCGAATTTTTCAGAATTAACCCCTCCCCCCCCAACAGAGCAAATCTGTTAAATCTAAAAGGGTAATTGAATCCCTAAATTCATATGCTCAAAAAATCTTTAGGATTAGTGGAAAATAATCGTGCTAAAATAGTGATAAAATGGTTGGATTTGGCTTGAGGCGGAAAATTCGCAGGCATGCATATATTGATTTTCGTTGTAAAGTAGCATACTACAAATGAGTCACCTTTGTTTGTTACTCTTTCCTCGAGAAAATGGAGGGCTTCCGAGGAAATGCATATAACATTGAAAGGTCCCAATGACCAATGGTCGATAGACAACTTGCAATATGTTTTACCTAAGGTAGATGATGTATTTGCAATTTTACACCTTTAAAGTGATAATAGTATGCATAGAAGCAGATTTTTTGTCGAAATATTTATTTTATTTTAAATTTCATGTTTTATTCTTTACAAAAGGCACTAGATATAGCGACTTCCTTTAGAATGAGTCCTTAAACAACTCATTATGATGTTCCAGTGCCCCGCTAGTAGGAGAGAAAAAAATTGAAGAAGGACAAATCAGTGCTACCCTTGCAAAAAAGTGATTTCCCTTGTTTTCCGAGCCAGAGGACTGTAATTTCCTGTGCTTTTTGGCAATGGCGATTCTAATGGTGACTTTTGATTTCGATCCGATATATTGTCAAAACAATTGATTATAGGGTACTATGTGTCGAGGTCCTTTCTTTACTAGGCACAATAGTAGACATTGGTGAGATCACTATAATTTTTGGGGGGTTTCTCCCTCTTTTTCAAAAAGTTGGCGTGTTTTTCAGGCTCATATATATTATTGAGTAAATATAGGAAAAAATCAAATAAAAGCAGAGCTACATTAAATCCAAAGACGAATGAAGGTTAAATTATAAAATTTAGTTGAAACTTAAAACAATCCAAAATTTAAATGAATCAAATGTCAATTTTGAAAAAAAGATAAATCAGTAGGGATAACACCTCGTATCACTTTTTAATTCTTCAAATTCATATGGTTTTTCATCAGCGTGGGTTTTCATATGCTTAGTTAAATTGTTCTTGATAGAAAATTTCTTTTTGCATGCTTGTGAGTTCTCATATGCTTAGCCATATTGGACTTAGAAGAAAATTTCATTTTGCATGTTTCACATCCATAGGGTTTTTCACCAGTGTGCGTTCTCATATGCTCAGTCAAAACAAACTTCGAAGAAAATTTTTTTTTGCATGTTTCACATTCATATGGTTTTTCACCAGTGTGCGTTCTCATATGGTCAGTCAAAACAAACTTTCTGGAAAATTTCTTTTTGCATGTTTCACATTCATATGGTTTTTCACCAGTGTGCGTTCTCATATGGTCAGTCAAAAAAAACTTTCTGGAAAATTTCTTTTTGCATGTTTCACATTCATATGGTTTTTCTCCACTGTGAATTCTCATATGACTAGCCAAATAGGACTTGGTAGAAAATTTCTTTTTGCATGTTTCACATTCATATGGTTTATCTCCACTGTGAGTTCTCATATGCTTAGCCAAATTGGACTTGAAAGAAAATTCCATTTTGCATGTTTCACATCCATAGGGTTTTTCACCAGTGTGCGTTCTCATATGCTCAGTCAAAACAAACTTTGAAGAAAATTTTTTTTTGCATGTTTCACATTCATATGGTTTTTCTCCACTGTGAATTGTCATATGCAGAGCCAAATGGGACTTTCTAGAAAATTTACTTTTGCATGTCTCACATTCATATGGTTTTTCACCAGTGTGCGTTCTCATATGGTCAGTCAAAACAAACTTTCTGGAAAATTTCTTTTTGCATGTTTCACATTCATATGGTTTTTCTCCACTGTGAATTCTCATATGACTAGCCAAATAGGACCTGGTAGAAAATTTCTTTTTGCATGTTTCACATTCATATGGTTTTTCTCCACTGTGAATTGTCATATGCAGAGCCAAATGGGACTTTCTAGAAAATTTACTTTTGCATGTCTCACATTCATATGGTTTTTCACCAGTGTGCGTTCTCATATGGTCAGTCAAAACAAACTTTCTGGAAAATTTCTTTTTGCATGTTTCACATTCATATGGTTTTTCTCCACTGTGAATTCTCATATGACTAGCCAAATAGGACCTGGTAGAAAATTTCTTTTTGCATGTTTCACATTCATATGGTTTTTCTCCACTGTGAATTCTCATATGCACAGCCAAATGGGACTTCGAAGAAAACTTCTTTTTGCATTCTTCACATTCATAGTATTTTTTTCCATTTTGAGTCCTCATATCCCTAGCCAATCTGTGCTTCAAAGGAATTTGTTTTTCGCAGTCCAGTTGTAAGTCTTCTTGGTATGTAAAATCGGTCACTCCAGTCATAAGCTGGGAATCTGGGTCAAGATCAAAGTTTCCAGAACTTAGTGCCATATCACAATGCTGGCTGTTTATATTTGTACTTGTTATTAGCATACTTATATTACTACTTGCTTTTCAAATGTAGACTGATGGATCTTCCTAGACAACCCTTGTTTTTTATGCTATGAATGACGTCACTGAAATAGATTATGGTATAAATTTTTATATGACGTCATTTACGGATGTAATATGAATGCAGCCTTTTATATTAGTGGATGAAGTCAATAAGATACGGATGTGTACAATAATGACGTCATTCACATGTCGTTTCCCCAAAATTAAGGCTCTGGACGAATTTTCTGAAACTCGTGACATATATAGATCGATTTTTAGGCCTGAAAATCTTAAGATGTCAGCTTTCCCCAAATATATATATATATATATATATATATATATATATATATATATATATATATATATATATATATATATACATATATATATATATATATAATATCTACAAGCTCAAAAAATTTAAGCTCTTTTTAAATTTTATTAAATTGCTTAAAATAGAAAAAACTGGTGATTGCACAAACATTTAAATATATTTTGACAATGGATTAAAGCAATTCGAAATCCTTAAAACAGAAAACCAAAAGTTTGAAGTTTAGTAGAAATTGTTGAAGTTTAGAATGCTTGCTGCTCAAATAAAATTGTAAAATGTCAATTAACGTCAAAAAGAAATGATTATTTAATTAATAAAAACTAGCTGTTGGGGTGGCACTTCGCGCCACCCCATCGGAACATAACGCTTTACCAACTGAGCTACTGTATTTGTATTTGTATCGGATTAACGACGCTTCTTGACTACTAAGGTCCCTGCGTCGGCCCTGTAGTGCATTCCTGCAGCATGGTTACATCTCTGGGTCCCGTATTACCACGCTAAGGTTAAACCCACTGCACCAACACAGGTAGTTATATAACTGAGCTACTTGCTTGAATACATTCGTTTTTGAATTAGTATGTGATTAAATAAAAAAAACGAGTTTTTTTAACTGAAAGTAAGGAGCGACATTAAAACTTAAAACGCACAGAAATTACTTCGTATATGAAAGAGGCTGCTTCCTCATCAACGCCCCGCTCTTTACGCTAAAGTTTGACTCTTTCTCTCAATTCTTCTTTTTAAAACAGTAAAAAACTTTAGGCTCTCCGCAGAGGAATAATCAAAACGAAATTTGTATATTTTTTTGGGGGGGGGGGGCTAAATGGCTTTCTCATAATTTTGATCGAATGATTTTGAGAAAAAAAGAGCGGGGGCGAAGCCTAGTTGCCCTCCGATTTTTTGGTTAATTAAAAAGGCAACTAGAACTTTTAATTTTTTACGAATCTTTTTATTGGTAAAAGATTTACGTAACTTATAAATTAGCTTACGTAAAGAACTTTTGTATTCTCATGTTTTTATTACATATATGAGGGGATTCGCCCCATCGTCAGTACCTCGCTCTTTACACTAAAGCTTAAATTTTATCCCAATTCATTAAGAATGACCCCTGAATCACAAAAGCCGTAGAATAAATAGTTGAAATTACTAAAAATACTTTAGCGTAAAGAGCTAGGTATCATAAGGAGGTGAGCCCCTTACATGGGTAATAATTTCTGTTTGTTTTAAGTTTTATTGCTGTTCCTTACTTCCAGCTGAAAAAGCTTTTTCACATTTATTTATTTATTTTTTTTTTTTTTAAATAATGCTAGTAAATCTTGCTCTCCCTTCATGGAAGTTTTCTTCTCCCATGACAAATTCTCGATGGAAAGTTTCCCCAGCATATTCCCCTCTTCTCAACCCCTCCCCCCGACCAAAAAAATCCTCCTGAAAACGCCTGTATACTTCCCAATAACCATTACTATATGTAAGCACATGTCGAAGTTTGTAACTTGTTGCCCCTCCCACGGGGACTGTGGGGGAGTAAGTCGTCCCCAAAGACATAGTTATAAGGTTTTTCGACTACGCTGAATAAAATGGCTATCTCAGAATTTTGATCCGTTGACTTTGGGAAAATAATTAGCGTGGGAGGGGGCCTAGGTGCCCTCCAATTTTTTTGGTCACTTAAAAAGGGCACTAGAACTTTTCATTTCCGTTAGAATGAGCCCTCTTGCAACATTCTAGGACAACTGGGTCGATACGATCACCCCTGGGAAAAAAACAAAAAAACAAAAAAACAAATAAACACGCATCCGTGATCTGCCTTCTGGCAAAAAATGCAAAATTCCACATTTTTGTAGATAGGAGCTCGAAACTTCTACAGTAGGGTTCTCTGATACGCTGAATCTGATGGTGTGATTTTCGTTAAGATTCTATGACTTTTAGGGGGTGTTTCCCCCTATTTTCTAAAATAACGCAAATTTTCTCAGGCTCGTAACTTTTGATGGGTAAGACTAAACTTGATGAAACTTATATATTTAAAACCAGCATTAAAATGCGATTCTTTTGATATAGGTATTGGTATCAAAATTCCATTTTTTAGAGTTTTGGTTTCTATTGAGCCGGGTCGCTCCTTACTACAGTTCGTTACCACGAACTGTTTGATTATTATTATTATTTCTTTTTTTAACCTGACATTCACGAAGCTTGAAAGGTAAGCAGGCATGACGTATGCAAGATTCCATTTCAGACAATTTGCTCGTTTAGGTGTCAGTAATGATTTTTACTTTTCTCTGAAATAAAGGTTTTGAAAATATTTCTAAAATTTAATTTTCGTTCATTTTTTAATAAACATAGTTTTATTACTTATTAAAATTTGGAGTATTTGGAAAGATTTTCTGCTTAAGAACCATTGCTGGATTACTATCAAGGCCGTATTCAGGGGAGCGGATGGGGGATTTGACCCTCCCCCCGCCCAAAATATTTTTCTGACTCGTAAAAACGTAATGAGAATGCGTAAAACCCATTTTTGATGCGTTTTTCAAAAAGTTCTTTTTTGTAGGCCCGCCGAACAAAAATCCTGGGTACAGCCATGATTAGAATTTAAATTGTAAAAAAAAAAAAAAAAAAAAAAAAAAAAAAAAAAAAAAAAAAAAAAAAAAAAAAAAAAAAAAATGAGTGTCCATGTAGAATTTTCTATAAAGGTCTAGGCCCTTCTCCCTCAGAGAATTCCTTCTCCGTGGAAAATCCACCACACCCGCGAAAAAAATTCCCTCAGAAAATTTTCCTCCACAGAAAACTCCCCCTCGGAAAATTAGCTCACGGAAATTTTCCTCCGGATAACCTCCCTCCCATATTCCTCCTGTATAATTTCGGATGTTTGCTAAGAGGGAAATTGAAAGTTCTACTTACCTGTCAAACAGTTCGTGGTAACGAACTGTAGTAAGGAGCGACCTGGCTCAATAGTAACCGAAACTCTAAAAAATGGAATTTTGATACCAATAGTTAATTCAAAAGAATTGCATTTTAATGCTGATTTTAAATATATAAGTTTCATCAAGATTAGTCTTACCCATCAAAAGTTACGAGCCTGAGAAAAATTGCCTCATTTTAGAAAATAGGGGGAACCATCCCCTAAAAGTCGTATGATCTTAACGAAAATCACACCATCAGATTCAGCGTATCAGAGAACTCTATTGTAGAATTTTCAAGCCCCTATCTACAAAAATGTGGAATTTCGCATTTTTTGCCAGAAGACAAATCACGGATGCGTGTTTTTTTTTTTTTTTTTTTTTTCATGGGTGATCGTATCGGCTCAGTGGTCCTAGAATGTCGCTAAAGGGCTCATTCTAACGAAAATTAAAAGTTCTAGTGCCCTTTTTAAGTAACCAAAAAAATTGGAGGGCACCTAGGCCCCCTCCCACGCTCATTTTTCCCCCTAAGTAACCGGATCAAAATTCTGAGATAGCCATTTTATTCACCATAGTCGAAAAACTTAATAACTATGTCTTTGGGGACGACTTACTCCCCCAAAGTCCCCGTGGGAGGGGCTGCAAGTTACAAACTTTGACCTGTGTTTACATATAGTAATGGTTACTGGGAAGTGTACAGACGTTTTCAGGGTGATTTTTTTTGTTGGGGGGGAGAGTTGAGGGGAGGGGTTACGTGGGAGGATCTCTTATGGAGGAACTTCTCGTGGGGGAAGAGACTTTCAATGGAGGGGGCGCAGGATTTTTTAGCATTATTTGAAAAACAATGAAAAAATAAATATGAAAAGTTTTTTTCTACTGGAAGTGAGGAGCAGCATTAAAACTGAAAATGAACAGACATTATAGCGCATATGAGGGGTTTACCTCCTCGTAATACCTTGCTCTTTACGCTAAAGTATTTTTAGGAATTACAACTACTTATTCTACGGCCTTTGTGATTCAGGGGTCATTCTTAAGGAATTGGGACAAAATTTAAGCTTTAATGTAAAGAGCGAGGTTTCGGCGAGGGGTAAGCCCCATCATATACGCAATAAAAACATACGAATACAGAGGTTCACTACGTAAGTTAATTCGTAAGTTACGTATAATTTTAACTTATGTAAACGTTCGTAAAAATTTAAAGTTAATGCCTTTTTAAGTAATCAAAAAATTGGAGGGCAACTAGGCCTCCTCCCTCGCTCCTTTTTTCTCAAAATCTTCCGATTAAAACTATGAAAAAGCCATTTAGCCAAAAAAAATTAATATGCAAATTTAGTTTTAATTATTTATGTGCGGAGAGCCAGGATCAAAATGTGCATGAATTCAAAAATGTTCAGAAATTAAGCAAAAAAACAAGTTTTTTGAAATGAAAGTAAGGAGTGACATTAAAACTCAAAACGAACAGAAATTACTCCGTATATGAAAGGGGATTTTCCTCCTCAACGCCCCGCTCTTTACGCTAAAGTTTTTTACTGTTTAAAAAGTAGAGTTAAGAGTCCCGGTGTCCCGGGTGTAAGAGTCCACATGTCCTGGTCGCGGTGTATTCTTCACCTCATTAATCAGACCATTTCCATCTCGGGTAAAATACTTATGGTAAAATGAATTATGTTTAAAATAACTTGTAAAAACTTCAGGTCCTAAATTATTCAAGCACTGAAAAACAAAAATGTCTATCTGCGTATCCCTAATTTGACCTATATTCAATAAATTTAACTTTTAATAATATAAGATAATAATAATATAAGATTTATTCATCACGAAACACACATACAATATTACATTTTACTATTTCCCCAAAGGCTCTTTGGCCTGTAAAAAAGGGGAAAATGAACGAGCCACTTACTCAGAGAAGAAAAAAAATAATCACTTACTCACAGAGAGAAGAGCAAAAAGGAGAAGAGAGGAAAGTATAAATAAAATGAAAAACTATAGAAAACAAAACTAAATAGACTAATAGATTGAACAGACTAAATTAATTAAGTAGATCTGTAGATAAAATAGACTCCAATGAAATAATCAGGAAATATATATGCATACATACACGCATATACACATATAAAAAGAGATAAAATAATTTCTAAGAAGCCAATGAATTTTTAATAATTTTTTTGAACAAACCGAATGAGTGGCACCTTCGAGCAGATTCGGGCAACTTATTCCATACAATGTAACTCGCAATTAAAGGATTAAAGTCTGACCTTACACAAGGAGTAAAAGGAACTTGAATATGATTTTCGGTATTGCGAAGATTATAATTATTCTGATCAGAGGTGAAAGATGGCTGAACACTTAGGGGACGGGGGAGGTCACCATGAAGCTGAGAAAAAGTAAAACATGCACACGAAAGAATATACGGTGACTCGAGATCAAGTAATGGGATAA
The DNA here is from genome assembly GCF_032884065.1 of Artemia franciscana. Taxonomy (NCBI): domain Eukaryota; kingdom Metazoa; phylum Arthropoda; class Branchiopoda; order Anostraca; family Artemiidae; genus Artemia; species Artemia franciscana. The sequence continues at coordinate 30,678,725 of NC_088869.1, read as the reverse complement.
CTCTTGAACGGTTAGTTTCCTTAATGAGGTTTCTAGCTTTATTATAAACCTTAGAAAGTGGTTTTAACAGTGAAGGAAAGGTTGACATCCATACTATTGGACAGTAGGAAACGTAAGATCGGATCAAGGAGTGAAAAAGGATTTCCAAAATTGATCCAGGGAAAATATGTTTGAGTTTCCTTAAAATACCGAGACTCCTGCATATCTTCATTTTAATCAAATCAATGTGACGCTTGAAAGACAAATTTTCATCAACAAGAATGCCCAAAAAACGAACATATCGATCTTTAGATCTGTGAATTATCCCATTTGGCTGATGAATTTCTGATAACTTGGGATAAATCTGAGAAACATGCGAAAATATCAAAAAATTGGATTTTGAATAATTTAGGGTAAGAAAATTAGCATCAAGCCATGAAATTACTCTCTCAAACAAGTATTCCAAGTTTAATCGAAGCTCGGATTCACAGTTCCCCGAAGTACCGAGCGTGCTATCATCAGCAAAACAAACAAGGACATCAGAAGATGGTGAACTATAGCTGGCACTATGGGCAAGGGAAGGTTTAGGATGACAGAGTCTACAGCAATGAATAGGTTTCTGCTTTTTTACTGCGTAAAAAAGATCATTTATATAAATCAAAAATAGCACTGGCCCTAAAACTGATCCCTGAGGGACGCCAAAATTCACTTGTGATTGACAGAAATTAAATTGTGGATTGACAGAAATTAACCTATCATTCAAATAAGATTGAAACCAAGAAAATACATTACCCCTAATGCCAAAATGAGACATCTTCGATAGAAGAATTTCATGGGTTAAGGAATCGAATGCCTTGCGAATATCCAGGAATATAGCAGCCGGAATTAATCCCGAATCCAATTCAGAATGTATAAAATTCAAAAGGGTCATACAGGCATGCTCAGTGGAGTGCTTCATAGTGCAGTGCTTTAAATATACTTAACGTACTATCGGTTCCTCGGTCATAATTTCCCATAATCCGAACAGCTTTATTTCGCTGTAACTGTACTCTGTTACAATTTGCGTAAAAAATACTCGCCCATACTATACATCCATAATTAATAGAAGACGATACTAACGAATGGTACAATTACAGCGTTACATTAGTAAATCTTTCGACTATGCTGAACAAAATGGTGAGCTCAAAATTTTTGATCGGACAACTTTAAAAGAAACTGGTGTGGGGGGATAGCTTCCCTCCAGTATTTTGTTGAATAAGAAGAAGGCTTATTCAAGAAAATGTTTTAAGTTCTATGCCCTTTTAACCAATAAAGGGAGATTTTTGCAAAATCATTAAAAATAAGTAGAAGGATGCGACATACGGTGGCTTGAGCTGCCTTGGAGTATCACGATCTAATAATGAAATGGAAAGTTCCGCTGTTCAAATAAAAACAATGACCAATTTTAGTTTATAGGATATTTTTGTAAGAAAATGATTGAAAATGCTTTAGAAGGGATAGTGTGGGCCACAGGGTGCCACGGGGTATCCAAATAATGCCAAGGTGGCGTGAAATTTCTTGGAATATCTCGTTATAGCAATAAAATGGAAAGTCTTACTGTTTATATAAAAAAAATTCAATTTTAGTTTATATGGTTATTTTTGTGGGAAAATGGTTGAAAATGCTTTAGAAGGAATAGTGTGTGCCACAGGGTGCCACGGGGCAGTCAAATAATACCAAGATGGAGTGAAATTCCTTGGACTATCACGTTTTAGCAATAAAATGGAAAGTCCTGCTGTTCACTTAAAAAAAATGATCAATTCAGTACTGCTCAAAAGAGCAGTACTTTAGTAAATCTTTCAACTATGCTGAACAATATGGTGAGCTCAATATTATTGATCGGACAACTTTCAGAAAAAATTGGTGTGGAGGAATGCCCTCTAATTTTTTGGCCACTTAAAAAAGCCACTAGAACATTTGATTTCCGATCAAATTGAACCCTTTCCGGCCTTCTCGGATCACTGTCTCGACACGATCACTCAGGAAAAAAAACGCATTTGTGATTTTGCTTCTGACAATGCCGTGATCTTGCTTCTGGCGAAAAGTCTAAAATTCCATATTTTTATACATAGGAGCTTGAAACCTCTTAAGTAGGGTGCTCTGATATACTGAATCTGATGGTGGGTTTGTCATTAAGATCACTTGGCTTCCTTGGGGTGTTTACCCCCCTTTTAAGAAATAGACAAATTTTCTCAGGCTCATAACTTTTAATGGGTAACATCATACTTCATGAATTTTTTTTTATATCTTGAATAAGCATCAAAACCAAATTCTTTTGATCTTTCCATTGTTATCAAATCTCTATTTCTTGGCTCCTTACTTACAATTAGCTACCACGAACTATTTGATTATATTTTTTATCTGAGTAATTGTGGTCGTATAAACTTCGAAAGGGCTCATTTGATTGCCAATTAAAACTTTAGTGCCCTTTTTAAGAGTCAAAAGTGATTGGAGAGCAACAGGTCACCACCCACACGGTTTTTCCCCTAATGCGTCCGATCAAACTTTGGAGACAGCCACTGTATTCAAAATGGTCCAAAGGTCAAATAAGCGTGCATCCGGGTTTGACAACCCTCTTCCTGTCCCTGGTGCAAGGGATGTAAGCTATGCAAGTTGCCCTTTGTTAAGATATAATGTAATTATTGGAAGAGTGGTCGTATAAACCTTGGAGAGGGCACATTCAACTGGGAATTGACAGTTTCTAGTGTCCTTTTTAAGATTCAAAAGTGATCAGAGGATAACCACTTCCCTCACGCACCCCTTTTTACACAAATGTATCCGATCAAAAATTTCAGATAGTCATTTATTTGAAGTAGTCCGAAGATCAAATAATTATGCTTCGGGGCTTAACCCCCCCCCCCTCCACTCATGCCACCCTCAGTACAATGCATGTAAATTATGATTTTGAAATGCTCGTTGAAAACATATAAAGTTTTTTTTATTGAGATAAAAGGGCGAGTTTGATCTTAGATCTCCAAAAATGGTCTTAGAGTATTAAGGTGAAACTTTAAGGAAATGTTGAGAGGGGTGCCAAGCACGACCAAAACACATATTTTGTCTTTGATGGTTGTGAAAAGCGAATCTTAGCAGTATTTAAGCAACCCTTTGATGGTATTAGATTGAAACTTTCGATGTATGCTGAGGGGGATTTGTAGAGAGACTGAAGGACAACCAGACCCCGTCCACTCGTTTCCCTTTTTATGTACCGCCTCTCCTTAACAATAGTCAAAATTTTTTTAATTTTCGTTTTGTTTAAACTAGTAAAGAAAGCTATAATAATTAGGGAGGGGACAGATGCCTCGAAGTGCGCACTTTTACACCAAGACATCCCAACTCTCATTGAGATTTCAGATAAACACGGAATTAGCTCTAACGAAGGGACAGAGGTGGAGGTAGAAATTGATATACAATCCCAATTGGTTTCTGGGAATATTTCTGGTCTACACTATTATTATAAAAGTAAAGAGTAACATTAAACCCCAAAATGGGAAACTTTTGCTCCATATAGGAGGGCGGCTGGCTCTTTCTCATGCCGAACTTCCCCCTCGCGATCGTAGAAATTTCAGAGGATGTTCATTCAATCGGAAATTCAGAGTTCTCGTCCCTTTTTCTGGCACTTGGTATTAGCCAAGTGACACGTAGCAATCGCAAATTCTGTCGGTCTGTCTGTCTGTCGGTTTGTCGGTCCCGGTTTTGCTACTTTAGGCATTTCCAGGTAAGCTAGGACGATGAAATTTGGCAGGCGTATCTGGGACCGGATCAGATTAAATTAGAAATAGTCTTTTTCCCGATTTGACCATCGGGAGGGGGCCGTTAACTCGGAAAAATAGAAAAAATGAAGTATTTTTAACTTACGAACGGTTGATCAGATCTTAACAAAATTTGATGTTTGGAAGGATATCGGAAAAAAACACTTAGAGTGGAGAGATCGGGATTAAACCTTGATAGGAAGAATAATCACAAGTTCTAGATACGTGATTGACATCATTGGAACTGATCCTTTCTTTTTGGAGCAGCTGGGGGGTGTTAATTTGGAAAAATTAGAAAAATTGAGGTATTTTTAACTTAAGAACGGGTGACCGGATCTTAATGAAATTTGATATTTAGAAGAAATTCATGTCTCAGAGCTCTTATTTCAAATCCTGACCAGATCTGTTGACATTGGGGGGAGTTGGAGGGGGAAATCAGAAATCTTGGAAAACGCTTAGAGTGGAGTAATCGGGATGAAGCTTGGTGGATAGAATAAGCAAATGCCGTAGATACGTGATTGACGTAACCGTACTGGAGTCACTCTCTTTGGGTGAGTTGGGGGGAGGGGTTCAGGGCTTTGGCGAGTTTGGTGCTTCTGGACGTGCTAGGACGCTGAAAATTGGTAGGAGTGTCAGGGAGCTGCACAAATTGACTTGATAAAGTCGTTTTCCCTGATTCAACCATTTGGGGGGCTAAAGGGAGAGGAAAGATTAGAAAAATGGGGTATTTAAAACTTACGAGTGGGTGATCAGATCTTAATGAATTTTAATATTTAGAAGGACATCGTGACTCAGAGCTCTTATTTTAAATCGCGACCGGCATTAAGCCTCTGATTTTCCTTTTAAATCAATCTATTGATTCTTAGAATTTTGTTAGAGCTCATACAATATGAGCTCTTGCCTTTTAGCTCTTCTGGCCTCGTCACAAGTGCCATATTAGCTCTTAGCTCTTGTTTGAATCGAAAGTGATTGCAAAACTAACCAGCCTCCCTATTCTAGAACTGTTTTTGATGTCTGGTTCATTTTTTATATCTGGAATGTGACCACGCATCCATGATCTACTTTGGTAAAAATACGCCAATCAGTTGTAGAAGATAGGTTTAAATATCTTCATTAGGGTTAATTGGCTGTTCTGCTGTTAGGGATGGGATTAGACGCCTCAAGGGGTTTATTTTAATGCTAAAATATCCTAACTCTCATTGAGCCTTCATGTGAATACACAATTTATCTAAGGAAGAGGCGGGGGTGGAGGTAGAAATTGATATTAAATCCCTCTTTATTTCTGGGAATATTTATGGTTCACCCTGTTTTTCTGAAACTATAGAGCAGCACTAAACCCAAAATTAACAGAAAATATTAAATATAGGAGACGGCTGCTTCTTCCTCATCTTCAAAATCCCCTTCCTGGTTGTAGAAACTTCGGGTGATGCTCATTTGATCTGAAATTGAGAGTTCTAGTCCTTTCCGAGGGGAATTTTCCAGGGAAGATTTTCTGCAGGGGAATTTTCAGCGGAGTTGACGGAGATTTTCCGAGAGAAATACCAGAAGTTCCTATCCTAATATTCAATCTTGAAAACCTTACCCTGCCCTGCGTAGAGCATTGAGTATAGAGGTTCTTGCTAAAATTGGGTCTTTGTTAACCAATCTGGTTTTCTTTGAGGTCTAAACTAGGGATTTTAGCATTTTAATTTCGAGTCGAGACTCAAAGTCTTCTAAAGTTGGGATAACAGCTTATTTATTCTGGTACCCAAGGTAATCCAGTAATTAAGGTGGATTGCATTATAATACTCATATGTTCCTTAGGAACTACATGTTTTTTCCCAGTTCTGATAAGTTTTGAGATTTTGTTCTGAAGGATTGGGCATCTGGGAAACTGTTTCCCTTCTTTTGGCTAGTATAAATGTAAAGTTGGATGATTTGCCCCCGACCACTCATTGCACTCCCAAGCGAAGGCAGAGAATCAGGAAATGGGTAACTGCGCTGCGCAGACGATTGGTCAGCATGTGCTTTTTTTCTTACTGCTCGTTCCTTGGGAGGGGAAGAAGGTGGAAACAGTACATACATATAGAGACATATTTTGTTCCTTCCTTGCATTAAGGAATCTTTTAATGTTCTTTTTGGTTACAACTGTCAATGTGTTTAGTAAACTACATGTCTCAGTTGTTATAAAAAGAGTTCTGTTGGTTATCTTAAAACAAAAATGATTTCGTGTATTTCTTTTTGCAAAATAATTTTCTTTTTTATAGATGCTATCTATGACTGAAATCTTCATAAATTCCTAACAATGAAACTTATTTTTGATGATGATTCATATTCCTGGTTTGAAGACATAATTCTAATATAACTCAGTTATTGCATAATCTTTGCGAAACTCACATTTGAATTTGCATATCTTCTTTTATACTAAGATCAATTTATTTAAGTTTTTATTTCTAGAGAGAGGATTACTGGACATTTAAAATAAAAAACTACTTTATTTATTTCACATTCTTCATATCAGTAAAAATTTTCAAACTTTCGGTTTTTGCCATTTTTCCTTTGATGTTCATTTTGTAAATTTTGGCTGATATACGCCATAGTTCGCAATTTCGTAGGTTGCAGCTATTGCTACCTTTGCAGTTACTACAACCATCATACTCACGATCAGTGGCGTCAATTGGGGAGAAGGAGGCTTGAAGAAGTGGTGAGTTTATGGTCCATCCATATTTTTGGACCCCTTCTTAAATTCTGAGAAAATATCCTTTTTTCAGTATTTTCATTGAAAATACCCTTTCATCTGAAAAAGAAAGAAAAAGAAAAAATTACCCTCCTACATTTTGACAAAATACGTTTTGTCCCCTAGAAGTTTAGTTAACTTTTTCGGCTCATAGCCTGAAACTGACTCAATGAACGTTTAAAGAAATCGCCAGGCTGATCGCGATTCGCAATCAAAGAAAAAGAATACCTGTTAAGAATGTTAAGAAAAACTCAATTGAAGTGAGCTAATTGGAGCATTAACTCCTTGCTTACGTTTATGGCAACACACTTTTTTCTTTTAATTTGTATTTGGAACGACTCAGGCGAATAGCAAGTGCAGTGAAGTCAAAATTCACCTGCCGCATTGACATCAAGATATACGCTTCAGTATTTCTCAGTTTGACGTCTTGAAATTTTGTTCAAATGGCGTAAAAAAGAAAACAATGGATATTTGTGAAAACCAAAAGTCAAACAAAGGATTTATACTGACTTTGAATGTAGGTGGATTCAAGTATAAAATAGACCTGCGGTGCCAAAGCCACCTAAAGTGACAATGATCTTTGGATTACATTTGTTAAATAACACAAGCAAAATATAGTATCGGATATCGGATTGGTGCCAAACTCTTTAAAAGGCGCAATGAATTTTCTAAATGTTAGTCTCTAAAAAATTTAATTGGAATCCACTAGGCCCTTATTATGAATAGCAAGAATTTAGCCCTTTCCTCAGACAGGCCAAATTGAGTACGGACATTTGTAGCATAATCTTGGCTGTTACCAAGAACTTGTAAATGCATTCCCACAGCCCACCAGACATTTATGGTAATCAACAGAGATTTTGATGTCTCAGACTTGGATGTTTAGCTTAGATTAGGCAGAAACCACAAAGAGCTACAACCACAAGCTATGTTCCTACTCCAAACCAAGTTTGATTGGGTCCCACGCTAACTTATGGTATCTGTGCTTAATATAAGAATTTTGACTCCTCTCACACATATTTTGATCAATCATCGAAACCGAAATGGCTAACTAGCAAGTAGCTATTACTTCTGACTCAGTTTAGCTGAGGTCAAATTACTCCTTTTGTCATAGGTTATAGGTAACCCTTACTCCCCCTACCCTCAAAAAATACCTCAGATATGTGCTTAACACTCGAAAATCAAAACTATCATATTGCTTGTTACCTTCCACCAACTTCGGCTGAGGATGAACGACACATTCTAGTAGATTAATTTAAAAAAAAAACTTTTTCCACAAAACAAGTTTTTCAAAGAAACGTAAAGTGCTTCATTAAATCAAAAATGAGCAGAAATAAAGTCAAATAATCTTCCAGTCATAAAACTACCACAAGTCACCATCAATAAATAAATGAAAACCAAAACGAACAGAAATTACAATAAATAGCCGAGTCCGACTCAAAACGAGCAAAAATTACCATGAGTAGGACTAACAACTCCCATGCCTTCTCAAGACCAGAACATAAGTTGCACTTTGCTGGAAAAAAAAAATACCGTGGATCATCTTGAAAAGTTTTACTAACTTTTATTTGTTAACGTCAAAAAAGTGGAAACATTTAAAATGTATATTGTTTTTAGCAAAATGCAAATCAAATGATATTCCTCTTTTAGCCTTCTGGAAGTTCCAACTTAATACCCAAATCAATTTTTAAGATATGCTCTTTTGACAATGTACATGCACATAGCGTCTTTTGATTTACTTCAAATGTCCCATCAATACTGTAACTGGAGTAGTGTGGCAGCATTGTTTGTAGTGGTAGCAGTAGTACTTGCGGTAGGTGTAGTAGTAGTGGTAGCATGCAAATATTACCTTTTTGATCGTCTCCCTTATCATTTCCTGAAAGTTTCAAATTAATATACCCAGTCATTCCCGAGTTTCGCCCTTTTGACTGTCCATATAAACATAGTGTGTTTTGATTTAGTTCAACACTCCCCTCTACATTCCCTGAAAAACTCCCCTGAATGCCCTTTGTCTTTCCGGAAAATAAAGTTCAAATTTACGTACATTTCTCAATAAGATGTATCTCAATATGTTTCTCAATAAGATACTTAAACAATGAACGAATAGCTTAACTTCAGCCCTTGAACTAAGGACTGTGGAGAAATGGGCATCCCGAAAGATATAATTACTGGGGCTTTCAACAATGCTGGACAAAATAGCTCTCTTCAAATTTTGATTGGATGTGCTTTGGGGAATGATAAGCTTGTGGGGGAGGGGATGGCTACCCTCCATTTGCTTTTGACTCTTAAAAAGGGCACAATAAATTAGACGACTTCCAATTAAATGAACCCCATTCGATCAAAAGTTTATACGACCACGCGCTCCATAAAAACCTTATATGCCCCAGGGCAGAGCTTAAAACCCTTGCCCTTGGGCTCTAGGGGGCTGTGTCCACCCTGAACGCATTGTCATATTTTCTTTTGACTATTGTGAACAAAATGGCTACCTCACAATATCGACCGAATATGTTTCCGAAAAAGAGGGTATCAGGCTATGGGGGGGGGGGTTGTTGTTGCCCTCAATTTATTTTGACTCTTAAAAGAGAACTAAGACTTTAAATTTCCAATCAAATGAGCCTCCTCTGAAGTTCACACAACTAACCTTCCTATAAAAACCTTATGTGTCCAAGGGCCCAGCTTACACCCCTACCCCCAAGACTCTGGGGGGTTGTGTAGCCCCAAAGGCCATGTTATGTGATCTTTGGACTGTTTCTGAACAAATAGCTGCTCCAAAATTTCTGTCGGAGGCAAGTGGTGAAAATAGAACGCGAGGGAGAGAGGGGGCTGGTTGCATTCCGATCAATGAGTCTTAAAAAGGACACTAGAACTTCTTATTTCAAATCCAATGAGCACCTTCCGAAGTTAATACGATCAGCCTTTCCATAAAAAACCTTATGTGCTCCCAGAATATAATTCACAACCCTTGTCCTGAGGGCTGAGGGGGTTGTCATCCTCACAGACTTAATTATTGGACCTTTCAACACGCTAAACAAAATGGTTGCCTCAAAATTTGATTCGATGTATTTAGGAAAATGATGCGCGTATGGGAGGGCTGGGTGCCCTCCAATCACTTTCGACAATTGAAAAGGAAACAAGAACTTGCAATTTCTAATCGAATGAGCCCTTTTTAAAGTAGTAGTGTATGTCTATTCTATTTTATGAGGCTCATAGACACTACTGCTTTCTTCTTTTAATAATTCAAGTTGAACGGCAACCTCCTCGAGACGCAGGCGTTATTAAACTTCTTCGAGAAGCAAGTGCGTGTTACGTCATAGGAGTTGAGGGTGACGAAATCTTGCGTGACTTTGCTTCGGTATTGAAAAAGAGTTCAGCGTGTCAACATCAAGGATATCTTAGTAATGGATGCTTTTACCCTATTGGGTATTGGAAGTGCTAAAAATTGTGAAAGGAAACCTAGAGTGCCGAATGCTGCAGTAGAAATTACAAGGGGTTGCCAGCTAACCCTAGTATTGGACGAGATGTTTGCGCGAAATGACATATCATTAAGCAAATTCAAGTCAAAAAAACAGTCATGCTTTGCAGCAGAAGTGAATATAATGCATATACAAAGATTACAAGACGGATTAATGCATTGGTGAAATATAATGAAGGCAGCAATCTGAATCAGGCTATAAAAAAGGAATAAGTTTGTTACTAGTGAGATCTATTGCTAGTCTATAATCGGTAATAAGGGTGTCAGGATAAAAAATAACCGGATCTGAGAAACAAAAATCATACGGAATCTAGTGACTTCGGAAAGTCGCTAGTTTTTAAATAATGATCTTCTAGAGTTATAGATTTAACTCTTTATAGAGTTCTAGATTTTCTCAAAAAAATCCTTAACGATACAACGAGAAATGAATCTACATCTTTGGACTATTGCGTGAAACTTTTACATCGTGACCCGGATTCTAAAATCATGACAGCCAACCCCAACCAAAAACAAAAAAAAGAACAATATTTCAGTCCAAAAATCATGGGAGCTGACCTCTGGCCCTATTTCCGTGTCCCCCTCCCAAAAACAACTTATTAACGATATTTTATTCCAAAAGGATTGTTATATTATAACTTTTTTTTCAAAGGGTCTGACCCCTGGCCCTCCCTCCATGCCCCCACCCCAGAAACAATTTATTGACGGTTTTTTTCCAAAAATCATGGGAGCTTTGGCACACCACCAATGGTCAAGCCCCCCCCCCCCTCACAAAAATTATTAACAACTTTGTATTACTAATATCATGGAAGCTTACCCCTGGCCCTCCCTCCATGGTCCAATCCCCTCCCCCTCCCAGACAACATTTTATTTTGGAAATCATGGGATCTAATCCCTGCCCTCCCTCCATGGCTTGGTCCCCCAAGGAAAAAACTTATTAACAATATTTTATTCTGAAAATCATGGAAAGTCGCTTTAAGTATATTGGCTTTTTTCTAAGATTGTTTAAGAAGCCTATAGTTTTCACTGCAAACAAGAGTTTGACTACTGTCTGTTTTCCTAACGGTAAAAGCACGAAGTCCATTGCGTATTTGGCGCTGTACTAAGACGAATTATATTACAAATATTTTCTCTTGTACTTGTTACAACATTGGAAATAAAATGAAATTTGTAGTGAAATAAAATCTTTAGCTGACGAGCTTTCAGTAATTAACATCACTATATATCAAATATTCAGTTTACTTTCATTAGTTTTAGCAAAGACTGTTTCCAGACACATATAGTTTTATTTTAATTTTTTGAGGGGAATAAAAAACTTCTTTGAAATAGAGAATTTTGAAAAACTTGAATTTTTGGCAATCAAAAACGAACAGAGACTAATTAAAAAAAAAAAATCCGGAAAAGAAGTTTTTCAAAGAAAAGCACAGATTAAGTATATCTAATAATTAATCTTTTTAAAGTAGGATTAATTAAAAAAAAAATTCGATTAAAAAAAAATATCATTATACATCAAATATTCAGTTTGATTTTGATCTGTTCAAGACACGTATAGTTTTCAGTGAAGTGCCAATGACGTAGTAGGCTTAAGACTTTTACAGTGAGAGTAGGCAATACCCAAACTCTTGTTTCTGGTGATTTCTGTTCTTTTCAAGCTTGATTTACTATTATTCAATTAAATTTAAAATTATTCAATTAATTCAATTATTATTCAATTTAAGTTTCACTCTTTTTTAAGATTTATTTATTCCTTTATATTAGTACCTATTGTATGTTTGTTTGCTAACATCATCTATTTAATTTCTTTTCGTTTTTAGTTTCTTCTATAGCAAATTACTTTTGTTCGTTTTAAGCTTGATTTGCTTATTTAATTAAGCTTTACTCGTTTTTAGATTTGTTTATTTATTTATATTAGAACCTGTTGTATGTTTTTTGCTATGATTGTTGATCAAAAATCTGTCCGTTTGGGTTTCATGCATAGTTATTTGACTTTTTGACTGTACTCAACAAGATGGTAATTCCAAAATTTTGACCAAAAATCTCGAATAAATATATGTTAAATAGCATATATTGCATTTAGTTTGACATGCCTCTCAACTCCCCACATTTTCACCTTAATACCCTTAGTTGTGAGGGCCTTTGTATCTCCAGAGGCATAGTTACTAGACCTCTTGAATGTTTTGAACAAAATCGTTTTTTTCAAAACTATAACCAGTGATGAGGGAAGGGAGCATCTAAAAGGGGTAAAGGGGCTGGTCGCTCTCGTCCCTCTCGAATGCTGTGAGAGTTTATGTTATCCCCATAAGTATGGTTATTCGACTGTTAGACCATTTTGAAGAAGAAGATTCTTTCAAAATTTTGGTCGATTGTATTTTTTAAGGGAGGGCAATAAAAAAACATGGGAGGGGACAGGCAGCCATCCAGCCACTTTTCAACATCCTCTCAGCGTGTCCTGAAAGTTTCGGCTTAATACCTGCAGATCCAGCTTGTTGATAAACTTGATGCATATAGTGCCTTTTCGTTTAGTTTAATGTACCCTTCCACATTCTCCCAAGTTTCACCTTAATACCCTCAGACATTTTGGACACACTCAAAATCAAATATTTCACCTTATCCTAATGATAAATCCTGGATGTAAAGATTGGGCAAATTGGATAATTTACAATCCTTACTCTGGGGCTGGGGGAAGCATGGTATCCCTAGAAGCAGAGCTACTGGACATGGCTGGTATTCTCTTTGTATATTGGTCTTTCTTAGATATTACTGATATTCCCTTTTCACAGACAGTAAGCACATAGTAAGCTTTGATTAACCTCGGCATTCCTCTCAACACTTCCTTAAAGTTTCACCTTAATACCTTGAACCTTTTTGCAGAGCCAGGATCAAACATGCCATTTTTTCCAATAAAAAACCTTACATGTTAACAATGCTCAACTTTCATAACTTATAGCCCTAGCCGTTGGGGTTGAGGGGGCGGGTGGTTCTTTCAACCAGGGGATACAGGTATTTAACCGTTGGACTATTTTAAACATAATGGCTTTCTCAAAGTTTTGATCAGATATATTTGAAAAAGAAAGGGTGTTGGAGGGAGCTGGTTGACCTCCGATCATTCTTAACTCTTGAAAAGCGCACTACAACTTTTGATTTCAAGTCATATGTGCCCTCTCCAAACTTTTTACGACAAACCCTTATGTGAAAATACGGAACGATTTATAAACTTGTATAACTTGCAGCTCCGGGGGCTGTGGGGGTTTTTCAACCACGGAAGTATAGTTATCTGACCTTTGAAGTATTTTGAAAAAATTATTATCTCAAAATTTTCATCAGATGCATTTGGAATAAAAAGGTGTTGGTAGGGGATGGGGTGCCCTGCGATCACTTTTGATTTTTTGAAATGGCGCTAAATTTTTTGATTTTCTATCGAATAAGCCGTCTTTGAAGTATGTGCGACTACCCCTTACACATGAAGTGTCTCTGATAAAGAAATGAAAATAGGCCTAATGCATCGCGCTATAGTAATAGCGCGTCCGAACCATGCTAGTGATTCGTCTCTGATGAATGAAATTATTTTATCTTTTGGTTCGTGTTGGCTAAGTTAAAGTTATTTGTATTTTTCGCATTAAGAGTGAAAATATGTTTTTCTTTTAGTTCGTTTTATCGCACATATATATATATATATATATATATATATATATATATATATATATATATATATATATATATATATATATATATACATATATATATATATATATATATATATATATATATATATTACTAATGCTAGATGTTTCACGGTCACCAAAATGGTTTATGATTAAACTGTATTGTCTTGTCAAAGTGAAGAACCATAAAGTATTTACAACAAACATTATCCCTCTCCCATCCCTAGATGGGAATTCTGGTAGTAGTCATGCTTAACAGTTCAAACGAAAAACGAGAAAAAAACTGTGTATTTTTACATGAAACCTTCGTGACTACTAAAATTTGAAAGTACAAAGGAAAATCAGTGAGTCGTTGCAAGTAATACTGTCAAAAGGACTTTGACTTTTTTCTGTTCTCTTACGGTTTGAAATTAGGACGGGTTGGGTTCAAGATGTCAGTTAGTTACAATAACTACCTTAACACAACTTGAATTATTTGTAACCTTTTATTGATATCATCCGGTAGTAGACAAAGAAAGGAGAATGAAACGTTTTAATTAAAATTTATTGCGCAATTAAATTTATGTCTTATCTCATAGTGCATACCTGTCGTAAACTTAGCTTGAATTTTTTTTTATGCGAAAAACAGAAAATGCTAACGGTAATACTAATCTAAAAATCGCAAATAATTAGTATAATAGTTGCTGTACTAATGCTAAAACTACCAAAAACTGGAAGATAGTAAGAATACTTCCAGGCAAAATACTAATAGCCCAGTAAATCAGACTAACGCACTAGTTCTGACTTATCCAAGAGAGAAGCGCGTCTGCGTGTTTTTCTCCAGCCATTTCGTACGTTGGGAAGGGTTCAGTTCTCATTTGATTAAAAACTGAAAGTTTTAATGCTCTTTTAAAGATCAAATGCTATTGTGATGCAAGCAGCCCCATTGTATGCCTCTTTTCCTCCCTGAGTAACTCTGTAACCCCCCTTGGTATCAGATCCAAAATTTCATATTTTAATTTTGCTTAGAATTGTAAAAGCCTGCAATATATATGCCTACAGTTATCAGTGGCGCTGTTTAGGCGAGACGAAGGGGGCGAGAGGATGCAGTTGCCCCCTCCCAACAATTAAAAAAAGAAATATAATGTAACTTTAAACTGTTAGTCGTTTAAAGTTTCAACTTTATTGTTTACTTTGAGTAGATGATTTTTCTTAGTTAATCCATCCTTGTTTTTAATATATATATATATATATATATATATATATATATATATATATATATATATATATATATATATATATATATATATATATATATATATATATATATCAAACAGATCGTGGTCTCTATTAAACCGAAACTCTAAAAAATGGAATTTTGATACCAATAGTTACATCAAAAGAATTAAAATATATAATTTTGAATATATAAGTTTCATCAAGATTAGTCTTACCAATCACAAGTTACCTGAAAAAATTTGCCTCATTTTAAAAAATAGAGGGAACCACCCCTACGAGTCATACGTTCTTAACAAAAATCCCACCATCAGATTCAGCGTATCAGAGAACCCTGTTGTAGAAGTTTCAAGCCCCTATCTACAAAAATGTGGAATTTCACATTTTTTGCAAGAAGACAAATCACGGATGCGTGTTTATTTATTTTTTTTATTTATTTATTTTTTTCCAGGGGGGATCTTATCAACTCAGTGGTCTTAGAATGTCGCGAAAGGGCTCATTCTAACGGAAATTAAAAGTTCTAGTGCCATTTTTAAGTGACCGAAAAAATTGGAGGGGACCTAGGCCCCCTCCCACGCTCATTTTTCCCCAAAGTCACCGGATCAAAATTCTGAGATAGCCATTTTATTCACCATAGTCGAAAAACCTAATAACTATGTCTTTAGGGACGACTTACTCCTCCGCAGTCCCCGTGGGAGGGGCTGCAAGTTACAAACTTTGACCTGTGTTTACATATAGTAATGGGTTACTGGGAAGTGTACAGACGTTTTCAGGGGGATTTTTTGGTTGGGGGAGGAGAGTTGAGGGGAGGCGTTACGTGGTAGGATCTTTCCATGGAGAAACTTCTCATGGGGGAAGAGACTTTCAATGGAGGGGGCGCAGGATTTTCTAGCATTATTTAAAAAACAATGAAAAAATAAATATTAAAAGTTCTTTCTACTGAAAGTGAGGAGCAGCATTAAAACTGAAAATTAACAGACATTATAACGCATATGAGGGGTTTACCTCCTCCTAATACCTCGCTCTTTCCGCTAAAGTATTTTTAGCAATTACAACTACTTATTCTACGGCCTTTGTGATTCAGGGGTCATTCTTACGGAATTGGGAAAAAAATTTAAGCTTTAGTGTAAAGAGCGAGGTATCGACGAGGGGCGAGCCCCATCATAAACGCAATAAAAACATACGAATGCAGAGGTTCGCTACGTAAGTTAATTTCCAAGTTACGTATATTTTTTACTTATGAAAAAGTTCGTAAAAAATTTAAAGTTAATGCCTTTTTAAGTAATTAAAAAATTGGAGTCCAACTATGCCTCCTCCCTCGCTCCTTTTTCCTCAAAATCTTCCGATTAACACTATGAAAAGGCCATTTAGCCAAAAAAAAAAATAATATGCAAATTTAGTTTTAATTATTTATGTGCGGAGAGCCAAGATCAAAACATGCATTAATTCAAAAACGTCCAGAAATTAAACAAAAAAAAAACAAGTTTTTTTAAATGAAAGTAAGGAGCGACATTAAAACTTAAAACGAACAGAAATTACTCCGTATTTGAAAGGGGCTTTTCCTCCTCAACGCCCCGCTCTTTACGCTAATTTTTTTTACTGTTTTAAAAAGTAGAGTTAAGAGAAAGAGTCAAACTTTAGCGTAAAGAGCGGGGCGTTGAGGAGGAAAAGCCCCTTTCGTATACGGAGTAATTTTCAATTCACATTTTCATGAGTGGCACGTTTTTATTTTTAGTCTAGCAAGTATAGTTTTATTCAAAGCTTTTTTGCTACCTATCAATTTTTGCTACTTAGTCGTTTTTTTCAGTAATCTTAGTTATGACAGTATTTTGGTTTTTTTCCTTTATTTTTCTTGTTCTTGAAGTCGTAGTATTTTGGATAAAAGTCGGAACTCAGTCGCTTGTCTATATGGGAGACTACAACATGACCCTGTTTTTTTATATCATGAGAAATCGAAACACTCAGCTCGAAATAAGGATTGTTCTCAGTAAAGTAAAGATGTTTTCAATAATGTTTTCAGAAGGCATGGGGGCGATCAGCCGTACTCGTCTTAGTTTGTGTCCGTTTTGAGTTGGACTCGTTTATTTATTTTAAATTCTGTTCATTTTAGGTTCCATTTGTTTATTGTTGGTCATTAAATAAAAAAAAATGAATTTTTTTAGCTGAAAGTAAGGAGCGACATCAAAACTTAAAACGAACAGAAATTACTCCGTATATGAAATGGGTTGTCCCCTCCGCAATCCCTCGCTCTTTACGCTAAAGCTTTTAATTGTTTTAAAAAGTAGAATTGTGGCAAAGAGTCAAACTTTAGCGTAAAGAGCGAGGGATTGCGGAGGGGACAATCCATTTCATATACGGAGTAATTTCTGTTCGTTTTAAGTTGTAATGTCACTCCTTACTTTCAGGTAAAAAAATCAGTTTTTTTTATTTAATTTCTGAACGTTTTTGAATTAATGCATGTTTGGTTTTGGCTCTCCGCACATAAATTATTAAAATGAAATTTGTATATTAATTCTTTTTTGGCTAAATGGCTTTCTCTTAGTTTTGACCAGACGATTTTGAGAAATAAGGGGTGGAGAAGGAGGCCTAGTTGCCCTCCAATTTTTCGGTTACTTAAAAAGGCAACTAGAAATTTTAATTTTTAACGAACGTTTTTATTAGTAAAAAATATACGTAACTTAAGAATTAACTTACGTAACAAACTTTCATAACCTTATATTTTTATTATGTATACGAGGGGGTTTGTACCCTCGTTAATACCTCGCTCTTTACACTAAATCGTAAGTTTTGTCCCAATTCTTTAAGAATGACCCCTGAATCAGAAAGGCCGTAGAATAAATAGTTGAAATTACTAAAAATACTTTAGCATAAAGAGCGAGGTATTTATCTCCTCCTAAATACCACGCTCTTTATGCTAAAGTATTTTCAGAACCCCTCATATGCGTAATAATCTCTGTTCGTTTTAAGTTTCAATGCTACTTCTTCCTTTCATTTGGAAAAAAGTTTTCATGTTTATTTTTCATTGTTTTCTTATAGCAATTCTAGAGAATCCTGCACCCTTTTCATTGAATTTTTCATCCCCCATGACAGATTCCTCCAAGGAAAGATCCCCCAACATAGCCCCCTCTCCTCAGCCCCACCCCCAAACAAAATAAAATCCCCCTGAAAACGTCTGTACACTTCCCAATAACCATTACTATATGTAAACACTGGTCAAAGTTGGTAACTTGCAGCCCCTCCCCCAGGGATTGTGGGGGAGTAAGTCATCCCCAAAGACATAGCTATTATGGTTTTCGAATATGCTGAACAAAATGCCTATCTCAAAATTTTGATCCGTTGACTTTGGGAAAAACATGAGCGTGGGAGGGGGCCTAGATGCCCTC
Source organism: Artemia franciscana (assembly GCF_032884065.1). Taxonomy (NCBI): domain Eukaryota; kingdom Metazoa; phylum Arthropoda; class Branchiopoda; order Anostraca; family Artemiidae; genus Artemia; species Artemia franciscana. The sequence continues at coordinate 30,660,516 of NC_088869.1, read as the reverse complement.
CAATTTTTTTGGTCACTTAAAAAGGGCACTAGAACTTTTCATGTCCGTTAGAATGAGCCCTCTTGCGACATTCTGCGACCACTTGGACGATACGATGACCCCTGGAAAAAAAAAACAAAAAAAAAACAAATAAACACGCACCCGTGATTTGTCTTCTGGCAAAAAATACAAAATTCCACATTTTTGTAGATAGGAGCTTGAAACTTCTACAGTAGGGTTATCTGATACGCTGAATCTGATGGTGTCATTTTCTTTAAGATCCTACGACTTTTAGGGGGTGTTTCCCCCTATTTTCCTAAATAAGGCAAATTTTCTCGGGCTCGTAACTTTTTATGGGTAAGAATAAACTTGATGAAACTTATATATTTGAAATCAGCATTAAAATGCGATTCTTTTGATGTAGCTATTGATATCAAACGAACTGTTTGATTTTTGGTAGTTTTTGCACTTGAAAAACTATTTGACTTTATTTTTGGTCATTTTTGTTTTAATAGCCTACAGCTCTTTGCTTTTCTTTGAAAAACTTATTTTTTGGAAAAAGTTTTTTTATTAATGCTAAAAGAAATAAAAAATATAATAAGGTCCCGGGTGTTGAAAGTGCATTAAATGTATTTTTTAAATATGGTGGTTGTGAAGTTAGAGATAAACTATTGAAGAATATAAATATGATTTTTGAAAAAAGAAAATACCTAGTTATTCTAGAAAAAACTCAAACCCTTCTATAAGAAAGATGATGAGAGCGACTTGGTAACAATAGCTTGGTAACATTAGCTTGTTTTCTGTAGAAGGCTGTTTAAATAATTAAGAAGTGCCTGAGCCATCAGAGCCTTTTAGTTTCCAGTTTTAAATATTATGAGCAAGTGTTTGATTCAGCCTATAGAAGAGCTTCAGTGAGTTTCTTATTCTTTTATGGTATACCAAATAAATACATTAAAGTTATTGGTTCTGTGTATTAGAATAACATTGCTGTGGTTACGGTCGAAAATGAGGCTGGTAGCTGGTTGCGCATTGAATCAGAATTAAGAGGGGTCGTGTTCTATCCCGATTTATATCGGTTATTTTGATTTACTCTGCCCTACGGAGCACAGCAAAAGCTTTGGGAGAGTACGGAATTAAATCCGGAGGCAAAAATATTTTAAACTTATATAATGATGTTGATTTGAGCGGCCTAAATGCAAATGTTAGCAAAATGAACGAATTTTTGAAGATTTTGAAACTCCAGAGTACAAGAATATGTCTAAAAATTAATTTTAATAATACTAAGCTGTTAAGTCTGGGAATAACCGAAGATAAAGATGTAATGTTAAGTAATAAAAAGGTCCATCAAGTGGACAGCTTAACTTACCTATGTAGTATTATTAATAAAGACGACGGGTGCAGCGAAGATTTGAAATGTAGAATAACCAAGGCGCAAGGTTTTTTTCTTAAAGTTCTAAAGAATTTGAAAGTATAGGAAGAAGCCTGCCAACCAAGACCAGAATATTGGAACATACAGTGATAACTCAAGTATGATACTCCATAAAATGAAAGAGAATTTGTTGGAATTAATCCAGAGAAATAGTCTACAGATGTATATGGGTACGAGTCTGACTGACCCTATTTCAAATATTAAGCTATACGAAAAATGTAGTTCGATCCCATTTTCTACGGCTATAATGAGAGGAACGGTGAGATGGCTGGACAAGTTTTGTGGCTGAAAGATGATAGATTACCTAAGATTGTCGTTGTTGCTGAACCATCTAGGACCAAACGAAATTAGGTCGTCCCGAACGATATGGGAACTTAAGGGAACTTGCCTATGGCGGATAAGTTCTACAGTTTTTTGTTAGTAATAGTAGCATTAGTAGTATTATAACTGAAGGAGATGGACATACTTTCGCTCCGTCCATGGTAGACCAGAGGATTTACTCCCAAATGCAATGTTTGAGTTGCATCGCGAGAGGACGCGTAAATAGGGTCGACCACGTCACATCCTACGACTGCAATATGGCCGGGAACTTAGAAAAGTAGAATTGTCTCTTCAACCACAGTGAGAGGACGTTACGGCGGCAGCTCTTCTCTGAGATGTCTTGCGTGGTTTCATATATTCTCTATGTGCCATTGCTGGCTCTTGAGGATCTGTGTTAAGGAGACCATTGAGTTGTCTTAGTAATTTTTGTATGCAGGTCAATGACTTGTCAGTAGCTAAAAAAAGCTTCTTTTTTTGGTTTTGTTCATATAGAAATTTAAACTGTACACTAAAATTTATTAACACCGTGGTTGACCAAAGACTATGAACGGCCTTATAAACTAGTTTGTTATTTTCTGCGAGCTACTTAATGCTTGCAGTGAAAATTTGAATCCAAATGACTTTTCGGGTCTTAAAACAACATTCTCGTTATTATGGGTGGATGTTGCGTTTTCGTTAAAGTTTGGGTTGGCGCAATCCAAGAAGTATAGGGAAACTTTAATTAAATATTACCTATCAGTTTACTTTCATTAGTTTTATAGATTTATGTTGAACAGACTTAAAAGTAACAACTTTTGCGTGTTTTAAGTTTCAATTTTGCTTTTCAGGAAAGTGAGGAAATGTCATTATTAATCTAATTATGAACTCAAATTAAGAATTTAGAATATAACCTCCTTCAAATTTGGAATAAATTAAAATATAAATGAAATTTAAATTGAAATATAAATCAAAATAATTTGAATAAAACTTGTAATAAATGTGAAAAAAAAAAATTTAAATTTCAAATTTCAAATCAGCTGGTTAGGAATGACAGCATTCTGCTTCTTCTTTTTCATAAATTGTAGTGGATGTTAACACGTTAAGCACTCAGCCATTTGCTAACGCTACCAAACGTGCTAACACGAAAAAACATTTAGTTATCAGATTCACACAAATTCATATGAACAGTTTTCAATAAATTCACAAAGGATATCTTTGGACACTAATTAGAATTCTTGACGAACAACTCTTTTGTAAACTGTCGACAAGATGGGATTGCGCTTTTTTATTTACTTTTCCAAATAAGCTAAATCATACAGGTAGGCGTTCAAGATGACCATAACAAGGATGACTCGGCATCTTAAACACAGTGAATAACTCCCATAACATTAACGAGACGGAGTGTTCTATTTTTAATTATGACCCATCCTGAAGTAAAAAGAATTACACAGGATCTTTCACAAGGTAAACTGCTTTTGGTCTCCTGGCTTGACACATATAACTGAGGTGGTTTCTATTCAACTAAACCTCGGATTAACTCAACCCCGTGCAACCTCACCGAGCTTATTGTACCCTCATTCAAGTCAACCTTATGCAATTTAACTCTCATCTCATGCAGCCCCATTTGACTCAACCGTTGCAAGTTTCGTCCTGGTTGACCTCTTTGCACCTCCCTTAAGGGTATCAGTCATAAAATGTAAATGGAAGTCAACCCTATGCAATACAAAGGTCGTGGCCAAGGTAGATCCATCTACTACGCTTAAAAAGGTCAGTAGCTAATGGTTGACGAGTTCACCGGCGAACTCCTTTGTTCGTGACCTTTTTATACCGCGATATATTCAGGATTCTTCTAAGACACATGTTTTCAAAGGCTAGGACATGTTTCTTCTGTTGGACATTTGATTTCCAGCATTCACGTGCATAGATGAAAATGGACATAATATTGCTATTCAGGAGGCGGAGCTTCAAGTGTATAGAGAATTTCCTATTGCGCCAGATTGGAATGTTTCACCCTAATACTCTAAGCCTATTTGGATATCCGGGTTCAAACATGCCCTCTATTCGAAAAAAACTTTATATGTTAACAATGGGCGATTTGAATAGCTTAAAGCCCTTGCGCTGGGGGCTGGTTGGGGTTGCCAACTATGGAGGTACAGTTATTTGACTTTTGAACTTATCAGAGACAACGCTATAGCGTTGCATATAGTAAAGTCCATAAAACTAGGGCCATTGTTTCAGTTTTTCCCAGGGTTGGAAGGGGTCGTCGTATAAACTTCTCAGGGAGATCATTCGATGGGAAATCGGAAGTTCTTGAGTCCTTTTTAAGAGCCGAAAATGATCGAAGGGCAACTATCCCCCCCACACACACCCTTTCCCCCCAAATGCATCCAATAAAAATTTTGAGCCCACCATTTTGATAAAATTAGTTCAAAGATCAGATAATAAATGCTCCAGGGTCAACACAACTCCCCAGGGTCCGGGGGCAAGTGTTGTAAATAATGTCCTTGGGCATATACGGTTCTTATAGAAGGGAAGCTAGTATAGACATTAGAGAGGGCTCATTTAATGGGAAGTTATAAGTTCTAGTTCACTTTTAAAGAGTCAAAAGAGACCAAAGGAGAATAAAATCACTATGTGTATATCGCTGTGCTCTTTATTGAAAAATTAAATATTTTCAGTTTTATAACTTTAATAAACCAAATATTACTACCATTTAAAGGAATAAATATCAGCATATATACATGAAACTGATAATGCACATTTGTTTTTGTTTTTCAGTAAAGTGCAAATTATGTGCAGTCCTTGGGAAGGCATAGGGATTTTGAGCCCTACTCATGTTAATTTCTGCTCGTTTTGAGTTTGACTCGGTTAATTATTGTAATTTCTCTTCGTTTTGGGTTTCATCGATGGTGATTTGTGGTAGTTTTACGCTTGGTAGATTATTTGATTTTATTTTTGCTCATTTTTGGTTTAATGGAGTTCTTAACTATCTTCGAAAACTTATTTTGTGGACAAATTTTCAGATTAATAAGTGAATAAATAAATCTTAAAACGAGTAAAGCTTGAATTGAATTTTCAAATCAAGCTTAGAACGGAGGAAAATCTTTTGCTATTGAAGTATAAATGGAACCTATAACAAACATAAATTATATAAAAAATCATAGCAAACAAACATAAAACGGGTGCTAAGATGCATTAATAAATAAATCTTAAACGAGTAAAACTTAAATTGAATATGCATATCAAGCTTAAAATGAACAAAATCACTACAAACAAGAGTTAGGGTACTTACCTCTATCTTCCACTGACAAAAGCCTAAAACCTACTGCGTGATTGGCACTTTTTTGGAAACTATATTTATCTTGAAGAGTCTTGGAAAGAACTAATAAAATCAAACTGAATATTTGATATATATATATATATATATATATATATATATATATATATATATATATATATATATATATATATATATATATATATATATATATATATATATATATATATATATATATATCATGAAAAGAGAAATCACCAATGCAACAGCACAAACACAAAAAAAAAAGAGAGAGAGACAGAAGGAGAAAAGGAAGACTGTTTTCCTAAATTAGTGATTAATATAGACCAGCATATATATACTGCTGCCCCAGAACTATTTAATTGTGTCATCGACTACATTATGACTCGGACCATAAACCACCTCCAGTTTGGGTTGCATTTCGGTGATAGAGTACTTTCAGACGCTGACTATGCTGATGACCTTGCTCTTGTCTCCGATATTCACCGTCGAAGCTCACAGAAGCCCTACAAATCCTTGCTGATGAAGCCTTAAAGATAGGGCTGTCGATTAATTGGCAGAAGACAAAAGTGATGTTTGTTGAACCCCATAATTCGCCGCGTCCCCCGCCAGTCCTAATACTACTACTACTACTACTACTACTAATAACTCACTGCAGCACCAAGCCGCCTGAGGCCAACACAGCTACGCACGCTCCTCCTCCAACCTAATCTATTTAAAGCCTCCCTCTTTACACCCTCCCAGGAAGTTCCCATTTCCTTTAAATCCTTATTTATGACATCCTCCCAACCCAGACAAGGACGACCTGCTTTCCGTGTAGCCCCAGACAGTTGGCCAAAAAGGACAATCTTCGGTAATCTGTCATCCTTCATCCGTAGAACGTGGCCTAGCCATCTCAACCTTTCTTTCATTATAGCCCCAGAAAGCGGGATTGAACCACACTTTTCGTACAACCTACTGTTTGAAATACGGTCAGTCAGCCGGGTACCCAGAACAATCCGTAGGCAATTTCTCTGGAAAACATCTAGTAAATTTTCATCTGCTTTTCGGAGTGTCCATGCTTCAGAGCCCCACTGTCATCACTGTAGCTTCCAATATTCTAATCTTGGTTTGTAGGCTTATCTTTCTATTCTTCCAAACTTTTTTTAACTGTGAAAAAACACCCTGAGCTTTAGCTATTCTACTTTTAACATCTTCACTGCTCCCACCATCTTTACTAATAATACTACCAAGGTAACTGAAGCTCCCAACCTGATCAATCTTTTCGTTACCTAAGGTCACCTGTTCATCTTCACTTATTCCTAACCTTAGTGACTTAGTCTTCTTAACATTAATTTTCAAGCCTATTTTAGCACCCTGAACTCGTAAAACCTCTAAAAATTCATTCATTTTGCTCACACTTTCATCTAATATGCTTAAATCATCAGCATAATCTAAGTCCAGGAGCGTTCTTCCTCCCCATTTGATTCCATGGTCTCCAATTGCCTTTCCTGTGCTCCTTAAGACGAAGTCCATCAAAATGATCCATATAAAGGGGGATAGAACAACACCCTGCTTAACTCCTGATTTAATACAAAAACAGTTGCTAACCTCATTTCCTACCTTAACCGCAGCAGTATTATTCTCGTACATAGCGCAAATCACTTTAATGTATTTTTCTGGTATACCATATAACGATAAGACCTTTGTTAACGCTGTTCTATCAACAGAATCGAAAGCTTGCTCATAATCGATAAAACTAAGGACCAAAGGTGTTTGACAACAAAGGGACTTCTCAATTATTAACCTAAGAGTGAAAACATGGTCGACACATCCTCTACCTTTTCTAAAACCGCATTGTTCTTCCCTTAAAACTTTGTCTACAGCATGTCTCAGTCTAAAAAGTATCATATTACTCAGTAATTTGCTACCTACAGAGACCAGACTAATGCCTCGATAATTCCGACATTCACTCTTGTCACCTTTCTTATACAGTGGTTTAATTAAGGTTTTCCTAAAATCATTGGGTACTTCCCCTTTTTCAAAAATCATGTTCATAATCTTCAGTAGCTTATTCCTAACCTCAGAGCCACCATATTTAAGGAACTCATTAATCATACTATCAGCACCTGGGGCCTTATTATTTTTTAATCCTTCTAGTACTGTCGCTAATTCTTCCTCACTAAACAAATCTTCCTTCACATCCAAGGTATCACAAACTTTTTCATTTTCATCTATATCTTTTCCTGCAACTGTATCTCGGTTTAGCACATTCTCAAAATGTTCCACCCATCTTTCTTTAACTTTTTCCTTATCACTAATTGTGACCCCATTTCTATCTTTAACTGGGACTAGTCCGGATCGGCTACTCCCTTTCAATTTATTAACATGCCAGTATAAAATTTTACTATTATGCCGTCTAGCCACATCTTCCAGATCCTCAGCAATTTTATCCATCGCCTCCATTTCACATCTCCTTAGTTCATATTTTAATGCTTTCTCCACTTTCTTTACATTCCTTTTGTTTTCATACGACCTATCGCTCAGATAATTCTTATACAAACCCCTTCTACTCTCTATTAAACCTAAAGCTTTTTCACTAATATTCCTAGTTGCTGTCTTAGCACTCTTCCCTAGGACACCATCAGCAACTTCACAAATTGTTTTTCTGAAATTATTCCATCCATCTTCCACATTGTCAAATTTTAAACCCTCAAGTTTAGTACTCAACTGTTCCTGGAATTTTTTTTCTCAAATTTTCATCCTGAAGTCTACCAACATCATAACTTTCCCGGAGGGAGTTATTCTTCCGAAATTTCAGCTTTAAATTAACCTTAGACACTACTTGATGGTGATCTTTACTTTTAACATCAATAACGGCACTCCTATACACCCTAGTATCTTGTATTGATCCTGCTAGTCTTCTGTTTACAATAACATAATCAATAAGGTTTGCTGTCTTACCATCACGTGAATACCATGTCAACTTATGGGCCATTTTGTGACCAAACACCGTATTGGTTATAACTAGGTTGTTATACCTACAAAATTGCAAAAGCCTATAGCCATTACTGTTTTCTTTTCCTACGCCAAAATTACCTAGGCTAGGATACCATCTATCCCTATTTCTACCAACCTGGGCATTAAAATCTCCTAGCAAAAACACCATATTTCTACCTGGTACCCTGTCTATTTGCTCCTGTAACTGTAAGTAAAATTCATCTGAGTCACTAGTATCTCCATCAGTTGGTTCAATGGGGGCATATACTACTATAACTGATACCCTAAACTTTTTAGTCATAAAATGAGCAATTAGTATTCTATTATTAATACCTTCCCAGCCTAAACAAGACTTAGCAGCTTCCTTATTCATCATGAGCCCTACTCCCTGTCTATGTACCCCATCCTTCCTTCCTGAGTAAACAAATTCTATGTCACCTAATTTCATGCTTCCTACCCCTGGGATATGAGTTTCTGAAACTCCTAATAAATCCAGTTCAAACCGTCTGAATTCGTCAGTCAAAATGTCGATGCGATAGTCATTTTTTAACGTCGTAACATTCCAAGTTCCAATTTTCATGTTCTTTAAATCTTTGAAATTATTTTGGCCTCAAGAAAAGCAGTGATCCCGGATACCAGTGCAGGATGGGGACCAACATATCTTCTCAAGTCTACACCGAAGCGCTTAAGCCGGCTTAGAACCGGACAGCAAGAAGTCCCTGGGACCTCCAGTAAGTTGGAGGCTTTGTGCAATCCTGGGCCCATCTTGGTCACAACATGGTTTTCAGCACTTGGCGATGCTCTTCTATCAACAAGAGTCGAAATCCTGCACAGACAGTCCCAAGCCTATTACCTCCGACTCATTATATATTCATGCCTACAAATATTATGCTACTACGGGGAGGCAGCCCATAGTAGATAAATCAGCTAGGAAGAGGTTTTTCAGCCCGAAAACGCCCATCAAAACAAACCAAGCCCAGAAAATTATCCAATAATCAGAATCCCGTACGAGTGCTGTGTTGTTTACTAGGCTATAATTTCCTCGAGGGGCGCCACTCCTCAAGTGGGAAAAATTGACCGCAAGTTTCCCAGTCTTGCAGGTACCCCGAAAGGGTCGAGGCAGCCCTTTACAGAGGCCGTTGTCCATAAATCTGGATCTTACGCCCTGCCGCAGTTGTCCTCCTATAGAGGATCCTCCCACGATGGTGTTCTGCTTCACCATGCAATTTAACCCATTACTGGGAGAAGGTTTGTAACTCATCTGACGCGTGAACACGGAAGTTGGCCCTGCTGAGTGTACATTTGAGGGGCCTTCTTCCTCCTCCACCTGAAATTATGACCCCCAGGGGAGGGTTTCCCAGTTTCTATTATGGGCCCCACTGGGACAAGGTCCTACTTGGCCTAAGCCTCCTATGGAGCTACTCTACCTATCTATAGGGCTTACATATATACATATATATATATATATATATACATATACATATACATACACACATACACATACATATACATACACATACACATACATACACACATACTCACTAACGTGCAAATATATACCCTGAATTGGTATAGGCTAGGTCTGTATATGGTGAATATTAATTTCCTTTCTGATGCAAATGCACAATAACTTTGGATTCAGGATGCAATTCTTACTATAGAGATAAGTATTTTTCTTACTTGAAGTGTATGTGCAGAATTAGAAATTCTGCTGGTACTACAAAAGTAGACCTAAGTAGCCAATTTAGCCTGTCTGAAACATCTCACAAGCCAACACCTTATAAAAAACACCTTTGATAATTTAAATGAATAAGAAAACTTATTAGAAATTCTGCTGATACTGCAAAAGTAGACCTAAGTAGCCAATTTAGCCTGTTTGAAACATCTCACAAGCCAACACCCTATAGAAAACACCTTTGAGAATTTAAATGAAGAAGAAAACTTATTAGAGACTCTGCTAATACTGCAAAAGTAGACCCAAGTATCCAATTTAGCCTGTTTGAAACATCT